>NC_056729.1:575590291-575890291 GCF_019279795.1 Protopterus annectens
ATTTTCTTGTATGCAGTGCTCATTTATGTTCCTTCTGCACCTCTTTTTCACTGTTCTGTTTTCCAGCAAATAATTAAATCACCCCACCATACACACAAACACTGTCTCCTCTCTATGCAGTATAGTGTGATATATTCTGTTCATACTTTCACCACCTGTCTCACTTTTGACATTTTCTTATCCACTTTCCTACAACTCATGTAGGTAAGGTGATGTTTTGTTTGCATGAATATTAGGTCAGTTTCTGTTCTATTTGATGTATATTACCTTTGTTCTCCTTCACTTGCGGGCATTAGTGTTCAGCCCAGCCATGGTCAACCATTTTCTTGGTTATGTTAATAACATAGAGTCCAGTGGTTATTCAACCTGGATTTGTGTGACCCATGTGCATTTCATAGCTAATGGATTGTGTAATAGTGTTTTTCTACAGTGTATTAAGTAGGTGTGCGACTATGGTTACTTTAGGCAAGCCTCATTTTACCTAATGCAGATTCACCCTCTCCATTTTGTTTTGTTGTTATAGCAGTACGTTATCCTTCTAATACATTTTATTTAAGCTGTCCTGTTGTATCGTTTTAACAAGGACTTGGTCTCCTTGTAGCTTTTTAGTGTGCTGTCTATTTCATCTTCTTCCAGTTTCATGTTTTGGAACATAGATCTTTTTGGAGAGTTGCACTATTATTTCTGTGTTCCCCTCTGCCATACCACCTGTCTCACAGATGGAATACTTTAATCTTGCAGAAGATGGATGTACCCTGCTGCCATTCCAAATGGCTGAAGTCTGAATCCATGCATCTCACCAATACTGTAACTCATCCTCCTTAAATTAGTCATTTCAAGACCAGTAGCTACATGTAGAACTGTGTCTAATACAGTTAACACTTACTGTATCATTTGCTGTTAAAAAATGATAATATATGGTGTTCACGTTTTGGTATCCGATAGTGAAAGTCCATTCCCTTTACTATGTTGCATAACGTGTAGGTGGAATCACTTTTGTCATTAGGTATAACTCCCCATGTCCTTCAAATGTTAGTACATCACAAAGATAAAAGTACATTTTTTTCAATGAATTATGGCTTGCCAAAATGCTGCTTATAAATCAGAATGATTACTAGTCAGAGTTCTAGAGCTATCTGTGTGATAAAATAAGTGTTTCCATTATGTGTGGCATAAGTTCAGTGAAGTCGTTCTTTCTAAGCATCTAAAAGAACCAAAGAATCGGAAACTTGTAGCATCTTGGAGGAGGGGAGGAAGGAACATCATATCAGAAACTGATAGCATTTTGGTGGGGGATATAGAAAAATCTTTTATCTTAATTATCCAGATGTTCTGCTCGATACATCATGAAAGCAGTAATCTAACAAAAATGACAACAGGATTACAGGAACGGAAACTGGTCCAATTGACTCTCGCTAGTGAAAGTATATTTATGTTAAACCTCCACAGTATGTCATCAGGATTCAAGTGTCTGTTGGTCACCTGTCATAAAGGAAAACTAAAACAAAGTCTGAAACTTGTATAATGCAGTAACCATGAACTAGATTCATGAGCATGTCCAGTGTAGAATAATAAAATGCTGTTTTTATGGCTGTGATACTAATCCTTTATAAATGAAGAAGGACTGAGGGAAACTATATAGCAAGGTATACAGACCTCATTGTATATTACACACAGCATGTACATCATAGGTCTGAATAAGTACAAGTAGTGGCAAACCAAAAGAAACCAAAAGAAGTAATCATCAGCAGCAGCAGAAAGATACAAAGAAAGTCAAGTCCGATCACTATCACTGTACAATCAGCAGTAGAATTGTAAGCTAATCTGAGCGGCACTGTCCAGAACATAAAACAGACTAAGTTTTGGTATCAAATTCTGCACAAGTGCAATGTGCATATGCTGCACACAGTACCACTAAACTCACTGCTTACCTGTATGGTAATACTTAATATTCAGGTGGAATTACAGTTGCATGATCAGTGCCTCACAGTGACTTGTGTTAATAGTGTGTAATTGTATGCCAGACTGTGTAGTGGGCATGACAGCTACAGTCACTGGGTACTGCGTACTTGTAGTGTCTTCATTAGTACACATCCCAGGAAAACATGCTGTGCATGCATGCCATTTCAGACATTGACATGCGTGAAAGGGCGTTCCTTTGTTGAAGTTTGTGCATCAGGCCCGGCAAGTCAGCACGTAAAAATCTACTTCCAATCATTAGTGGACCAGAGTTCCGCTGTGGCAACCCCTAACCGGGAAAAGCCGAAAGACACAACAACTACCTGAAAATCCCATGCCTGTCAGAAAATGATATATAGATGCCACAGATGAACTGCATTATATAAAGGTGAATAGGCTGAGATGGGTTTTGGCCAAGAAAAGCAGCTGCAGTGAAACCCTGCCTCCTGTCACCATGTGGTCTTGTACCTATGAAGATGTCCAGTGCTATAACTAGTATGAGATGCTCATACAGCATGATGCAGTGGAAGCTCATTCTCTTGCCTTGCTCACTAAATCAGTCTTTTCAGTTCTTTCCACATTAACTCAGATGCCAAGGAAAAAGAAAACATGTCCTTCAAAACAGCTTGGCAAAGCACAGATGCACATTATGACATGGAATAAGTCATCTAGAGCTAGGGACATAAACTGGAATGACCAAGAAGACTAACAAATTCAGCTGAGGGGCACAATCAATAAAACATAAAAGAGTGAAGTCAACAGGAATGAAGTGTAGCAGCTTTCGTCTAGACTTGTGCATGTTTGAGGTCTACTGGATTTGTTAATAATCTAGTGCTGGGAGTTTTTGTTTATTAAATGTAAGAACTTTTGGATGTGCGTACATTGGAGATATAAGTATTTCAGGTTATTTATAGGTAGTTAAAATGACCCCGAATTATGGAATTCTTGTTTATGGTAAGTTCATTGAATACATTAGGAAGGTTATATGTTTTTTCAGAGGATAAAGAGGGTGTCTGATTGTGGTTCTGTTTAGTGTGATACAGAGTTAAATTAGTTCATTTTGTGGATCACTGGCAATCTGTCTGGAGGTGATATGCTCTCTAACAAATATGAGAATACCTCCGCAGTTGCTTTTCGGTCTGAAGAGATAATTTGCACGAAGCCTAGGTATGGAGGGAGTGCTTTCTAAACATTTAAACCAAGTTTCAGTAATTACAGAGAGATGGATGGAGTCTAAATTTAGGCGAGCCTCAAGGTTGAGCAGTTTGCTCTTGAAACCTCCGACACCTGAATGTGATCTTGCTTTAGATATGAATATTAGTAACATTAGGATATCCATTAGCTTGACTCTGCCTAAAAGCATACTGTGGGGACAGCAAATATTTATTCAGTATGTGTAACCTTGGATCAAGAGGTGTAGGCCATCCTTGGCAAAACAAGGACTGCTGCACATCTCTTCCCATGCTGATCCATATTTGATCACCCAAGAATGATAGTATTCATCCAATTGTTGAAGTTAATTATCTTTTCTTTGCAACTAGGCATCATTTTTGGAAAATGAAGGATTCCACTTGGGACCAAAGTCTAGCCTGCATTTTTGAGATGTAGGAAGAGCTCTAATATGTCTCTCTGCATATCTCTATGGTTTTTCCATCCTGAGTCATTCACTCAAATGTCGGCCATCACTATGTTATAGTCAAATTTGTTAGGTGTAAGGGTCTTAAGGCCCTTTGAGATTTCAGTCCTGGCATCTGAAAGGCAGCTCATCATCACCTTATCTTTGTCCAACGTACTCGATACAGAATTGGTGTGCTTAGAATATTATTATTTGTATAATTGTCTGGTTTATTGGATTTCAACTCCTGTTGACTCTGTGCCTGAAGGTGGTGATGTGGTTGGTGGAATTTCACTGAGTCCTAGTCTTCATTTTTCCAGTCTCATTGTTTGCCATTTTTGTGTGTATTGGTGAAGAGTGTAATAGATCTGTGTGCTGTCACAATCTGTGTTTTTTTATGTGAGTCAGGCCTCCATGTTTGTTGTGTCTGTCACAGTCAGAATTGTCTTATACTGATACATTATCTGTGAGTATAAGGCAGTTGCTACACTGCTTGAAAGTGCCAAGTTCTATGGCAGTATAAGGACACCAGTCAGGCTGACCTTCCATTGTAGCCTGGAGATTTGGGATATTAATTAGACATACACAGAGTACTGTATGTGGTTTAATATGATAGTTGTCAGGCTATACTGCAGATGAATGTAACTTAGCAGAGTTATTCCTGTGGATGATTTACACAGCATTACTACATCAAAAGTGACAATCATCTAGAGCATGATACATACATGAGTATGCCGCGGTGGTGCAGCGGTAGCATTGTTGCCTCACAGCAAGAGGATCTCCCATTCGATTCTCGGCTGGAGTGCGGGAAGTCCCTTCTGTGTGGAGTCTGCATGTCCTCCCCGGGGTTGGGTGGTGTTCGAAAAACATGCGTAAATGGGTCGTGCCTTCGTTGAAGGTTGGACGTTGAGCTGGCACCTCGGCGTTCGTGAAAAAAATCTACTGCCAATCATTAGTGGACCGGAGTTCCGCTGTGGTGACCCCTAACCGGGAAAAGCCGAAAGACAAACAACAACTACATGAGCCAGATTAAGTAAATTAGAATCAGCTGGTAAAGGTAAGTCGACTGATTAAATGAAATAAATTAATTTAACTGAGTTTATGTTGTAACTGTCAATGAACAGCATAGATTTGTTAAGAAACTGTAAATTATGCATTATGTATAACAACTACAGGTAGTTTTGGACAATGTGCAGCAGCTATGGGCTTCTAGATATTATCTGAAGGCTATGTGGTACACAGAGTGGGTTACTGAGATGCAGCCAGGTACCAGAAGTTGCACAAAGCATCAATAGTCACACTCGTAGGATGTGGAGAGGTGAGCACATTGTACTCCCACTGCCACTGTGCTAAGTACACTTCCATGCAGGTAACTCAAACAAGCACACGCTGATCCATTGTAAATGATGGTCTTTATGGTCCTGCAGCAATCAGAGGCCTATGAAAAGTTTGGTTCCATCTCTACTTTCACTAGATTAAACCGTAAACAATTCTTAGCTATATTACTAAGAAAAAATTGCAAAAGAAAGTGTACAGCTGTCACAGTGAATGCACTTACCTAGATCTTGCATGGCTTAGTTTTTTGTCAAATTGGTAGAATAAGTTAGTCAAGATCACAGTAGCGTTAATGCTGATCAGAATATGACTGTGCCCTGTTAATGGAATAAAATGCATATTCACAGTTGTTTTTGAAGTTCACCTTAAGGGAATGTGGAATATTAATATTTCATTTATTTGGCAAAATTTGGTCGATTTCATTACTGGCTGGTTTACTGAAAAAAATGACATATGATATATGATTCACGTATCAATATGTTACAGAGCAGCAGTATAATGGAGGTAGAAATCTGAAAGAATCATTTTTAGACATGATGCTTCCTGATGAACAGATAAGCAGTTTATGTTGTAGGTTTATAATTGAAAGAACTGCAGGAAAAGGAGAAGTCAAAATCTTATCCAGTTACAAGATCATTGGCCATTGCAGACAGCCTGCTGAATATGGCAAAAGAGTTGCAAATTTTAGCTGTGTTTTTCATTGTTTATAGTTCGGCAAATCTGTTAACCAGTTAAGAATCTATGTGCATTAATTAGATACAAAGTACTGATACACAACACACTGATGGTCTGAAAATATGCTGTGACTACTTGACATAGTTTTACATTTCCAGTTTTAGAAACTGATTTAAAAATATACCTGGTGATAATGTCTAGAAAATGAACATTACTGACAGGTCAAGCTAAGTGCTTCTTTGTTGTCTTAACCAAATAAAAAGCTATTTTTAAAATGTATATGACTAAATCATTTTACAGGGGCTTCTGTTTTTTCTTGTGTGAATGTGGATCCATTTGCTGTTCTCAAACCGCAGTGTTACATAATTTAATATATTTGATAAGCCAAATAAGTGTGAACTTACTTGGTTTCACACAGCTAATTAATAGCCCCAAGACTTCAAATTTGCTAGTAGACTGGATCCTAGTATCAGACCCTAGCAAATACATCACCTCTGTTACCGGTCAATATTAGGTATAGACCCCTCTGGTACAACATCTGACTGTTTCAGTGATTATTTTCCAGACCGTACAATGAGACAACTCACACATCCACTTAAACAGTATGTGTATAAACAAAACGCAACTTATACAAGTTTAACCCAGAAATGTTCATTATTACGCTGTCATCTATTAAATGGAACTTCCTAAAAATTCTCCCCTTAGATGATCCTGTAAATGAATTCAGTACAACTTTCTGGAGTAGCCTTGCACCTCCTAGAAGGAAGAAACTAAAAACAAATAATGCAATTTGTCTATCTAAAAAGAGTAGAATGCTAATGCAGATAGAGAAAAAGCATGGAAAGAACTGCAAAAATATAAAGCACCACAATACCTTGAAAACTTTTGAATGCTTCACAATTGTTCTAAAAAAAACTATACTATAAGAACTTTCAGAATAAGAGTAAACACAACCCTAAATAATTCTGGACAGCCATTAGAGAAATGTTGAATCCTGGTCATAAATTTAACCCTACCTCCTCTCCCAGTAACTCATCACAGTTAACCACAACACAGTTCAACTATTATTTAGTAGATAGTATAGCATCTCTAACCAAGGATTACCCAACATGTAATCCTAAACCTGCACAGCAGCCATGTATCACTGCATCCACTTTCATGTTCAAATCTGTGCCGACATCCTATATAAAACTACTCTTAAATGCAAACCAAGCTCTACTTCTGCTGATGACCTTCCAAGTGAGTACCTTAAAACAGCAGCCAATAGCATTTCCTGTCCTGCCTCAATCCTTACGGGTCAATCCAGGAATCCCATGTTGCTTCTCTCTGGAAAAATTCACACATTATCATTCCGCACAAAGGAGAAAATTCAACAGACATTACTAACTTTAGACGTATAGCAGTCCTATCCCCCCTCCCTTAAATACTTGAAAAATGTATTCAAAAACAATTGCTAAACTATCTTCTGCAAAAACTCCTGTCCCCCAAACTACATGGCTTCCATCCTTCCAATAGCACTAATACTGCACTTCCATACAGATACTGTCAGTAAAGCTAGAGATAATGGCAAACTAACTTCTTCCTTGTTTACCTTCAACACATTTTGTCATAACAAACCACTACTTTGAATGTCCTCATTAGCACTCTCTCAGCCCTCCCCTCTGTAATTCAAAAGCTACCTATCCAATAGGAATCGGTCAGTAAAATGGCACTCCACAGTTTCTCCTAACTTCCCACTCACCACAGGTGTACCACAAGACTCTATCCTTGGTCCCTTCCTCTTTAACATTCTCACCAACACTCTCCATACATCCACACTACAGGCGTCCCTAATATAGTACACAGATTACTCTACAGTCATTTGTACACCTAACAACATAGCATACCTCAAAAAATTTCTCAGGAAGCTTTAACAACCACTGAAACATGGCTTTGTAACTCACAACTCATGCTCAACCCTAAAAATAACAACTACTACTTTTCCCCCAAATCCCTCTCCAATGAAAACACAAAATGATAATACAAATATTGAAGCCACTTCTCATAGGAGGATATTGGGAATTATAGTGGATGATAATCTTAAATTCCACGTGCATATACAAAATTGTATAAGAAAAACTCTTCAAAATTTAGGGATGCTTTATTGAGCCAAAAACTTTCTCACCAACACAACTAAATTTATACTTGCTACTACTTGTCTTCTCCCTACAATTCTTTATGGCGCTTGCATCCCTACTAGCCTTTAGTCATCACAGAAATTAAAACTTGAACAACGCTATAACAAAGTTCCTACATTTTCAGCAAATACCCTTTTCAGAAACCACCACTGTGTATAGCACTAAAAATCATAAATTGGTTAAAACTACCACACCAAGTAACATACACACAGTTTCTTATCTTACCAGCTATAAAATTATCTGGAGTCTATCTGCTTGTCCAACACTAAACATTTTACACAACTAGGTTCCCAGTCAGTCATTATGATCAAATAACCAAAAACTTTTACCTGTCACAAAACTATCAAATCTGCTAGGCACTTTCTCTACTCATACGATGTTGCAAAGGCCTGGAGCTCCTTATCTGTATCCATCAGGTCAACACCCTCCCTTTTAACCTTCAAAACCATTCTGAAAGACCTCCTAATCAAAAGTTGGCCTCATTCTCGCTCAATACCAGGATAAACTATATCCCTAGATGTGAACAAATACCTGTTCATACCTTATATCCTTCAACTCTCCCCTCTCCACTCACTCACTTTCGATTTCTCTCCCCTGGATTTCTCTCTAAATGTACCATAAACCTGCTTTTTCTCACTTTATATTGCAATTCTAGTTTGTATTATACTAGCTTACCTTGAATTTCTCTATGAACTGGCTATCATTATCATATAATGTAACTTGTATCTGTTCTTAATCAATTTTTTCATATCGTGTCTAGGCTGGTATAATTATTTAAACCGTAGTTGTTTTTTTTTATATTATTTTTAAAGACTGTAAAATTATTGTTCTTAAAATGTTTTATAATACTGTGGAGATTTTCTCCACTGAAAATGGGTTCCTACCCAGTCAGACTTTTCTGGTAATCAAATGTCAATAAATAAACGCAGTTCTCACACGGATGCATGCATTGATATGGTCTAGTGTAAGCAGCACCATATATATTCCCAATGTGCTGAAACCTTCTTTAGTGCTTCCTACTGTTTAAACTGCTGCCTGCTTGATGAAGTTTTTCTGTTTATGGACTAGTTTTAACCCAGACAGTCTTTAGGCAGGAAGTGCGTTTTCCTTCAAGCAGTTGGCTTCAAATTGTATTTTCCTTCAACAAATAGCTTTTAGAAATTATCTGGCAAGAAAAGGTATATTGTACTCAGTTTTTTTTTTCAGATGACTAAGTGTGATTACTTCCTCCTCGAAGATATTTGTGAGTATTATGGCTGACAAGCTGCAAAAGATGTATAGTGTGACCTCCTGCCTTTGTTAGTACTGCTCTCTAGTCATTGGTATTTATCTCCTAAACAAGATGGCTGTCAATATTTATGACCTCAGCTTTCTCAATCTTTCCCACTCATGAATGCTCATTATAATTGTTATTTTGGCGCTAGTTCTCTTTTATTAGTTTCATGTAAAGTTTACAAATTTGAATTTCTTGTCTGGGGTAGACCACTGATCCATATGCACCTTTTTTCTGACTTAACCTGAGACACCAAGTTAAGTGACTTGCTAAGGGTTGCACAGTAGGAAAATGGATGCTGTGGGAAATCAGACCTCTTTTCAATCCCTGTTTCATGCCTCTAATGGTACACCATCTCAAACTGTGTGTGTGTATGTATATGTACATATATATGTATGTATAGTTCCCTTCCCTGTCATATTGTCAAATGCTCATATGAGTGAATGTCAAAAAACTGAGATGAAATACAAGAACACCCAAAATATTAAAGAGAACAGGACTCACAATGTGTGTGATGGCAGTACAGCAGGGCTTCTTTTTCCAGTGTGGTGTGATCACAGAGTATGTATATACAATTAGTAGGGGGTGTGAGTGTGCAGCCAGGAAAACATGTGTTTAGTATCTTTTTTTAGTTTATTTGTTGACATTTATGGTGTTATACTCTCTAGCTATCTCCTTTTCTCTTTCTCTCTCTCTCTCTATATATATATATATGTGTGTGTGTGTGTGTGTGTGTGTGTGTGTGTGTGTGTGTGTGTGTGTGTGTATATATATATATATATATATATATATATATATATACATATATATATATATATATATATATATATTTATATATACATATATACATATATGAGTGAATATTTACATGTATATAATCTCAGTATGAAACTAAGGTACCATGAAATATGGTGATGGAGTCCATGAGTCCAGGAACTCTTCAAAAGAAAAGAGTGCAGAAAAATGTGGAATATAGAAAAGACTGACCAGGCTAAGAAGGTAAAGTGGTTGGCTAACAAAGATGCTAAGAGAGGAGTTGCAGCAAAGAAGATATCAGAGGTACTCTTACCAGCTTCTGGAAAGTGACTCTGTAAATAGCACAAAGAAACTCTGTCATGTTGCAAGGCAATGATAGAAAGTTAAAGAAGACTGGGCACTCTTCGTAGGGATGTCAGCAACAACCTACTCACCAGTCCACAGAACATCAAAGGCAGATGAAAGGAGTACTTCCAGCCACTTTGAATGAAGAAAACCTAAAAGAAGCTGAAGCATATCCTAGAAGAAGCAAGAGTAGCACTAAGGAAAATGAAGTCTTGGAAAGCAGCAGGGTCAGATGAGGTCACAGCAGATATGCTCAAGATGTTGGATGAGACCGAGGAGAAATGGCTCCTGAGGGTACACGCAGGAGTGTGAAGAGGTGTGCAATCCTAGATAACTAGAGAAAAAACATCAACGTGCAAGTGTACAAGAGCAAATGTGGGCATTCACAACTGTGGGGAGTACAGAGGTATCAAACTCCTGTCACACTGCATGAAAGCTCTGGAGAGGGTGGTTGATATAGTACAAAATTAGATGGGAGATGAGCTGTTCGGATTCAGGTCAGGATACAGCACAATCAGTCTGATATTTGCAGTGAGATAGAGAGAACTGATAGAGATGAGAGAGTCCAACTGAACATTCCTGGACTTGGAGAAAGCATATGACACTGTGTCATGAAAGATGATCTGAGCAGTCGTGTGGTTGTTGAAGTCCCAGAAGTATTGGTAGAATTAGTGCAGGCTACATACAAAGACCCAATGACTCTAGTATAAACAGTGTTCAGTCTCAGAGAGGGGTTCCCAGTGGGAGTGGGTCTGGATTAGGATTTAGCTCTGAACTTCTGCTCATGTTGGTGATGGACTACATTAGCAAACAGGATGAAGGGGATGGATCAACAAAGTTGCTGTATGCAGATGATGCAGCATTACATTCAAACTCTGAAGAGCTTTTGCAAAAGATAAGGGAATGAAATGCAAAACTAAGGGCACATGGCATGAAACTGAGTACAGATAAGATAACTGTAATGGCAATAAATGCGGAAATCATAAGAAGCTTAGAAATGAGGTGGACGGGAAAATGGAGCAGGTTAATTACTTCAAGTATCTGGGGTGGTGGTTGAGCAGATGGGAAGTCTGAAAGAGGAGGCAAATGCTAGGTAAAATAGGTAAACAGAATTAGTGGGACTGCACAGCTCAGATGGTGTAGGGTTATGTTGCTGTGATTGTTGTGCCCAGGGTCCTGGGTTTCAGACTCAGAAATGATTATTTTAACATCCTACAGAAAGGCCTCACTGAAACCAATGACTGGTGTCAGAACCATGGCTTTAAGCTCAATGCCAAAAAATGTCATTACCCCCTTTTGGAAAAACCCAGTTCCCATGAATTACCACATCAATGGTAGTCCACTCAAGACAGAAGGTGTTATAAGAGATCTGGGAACACATTTTGACAGCAATCTCTCTTTTGACCACCACATTGCCACTGTGGTCAGAAAGTCCTTCTATGTGGCACACCTCATTACTAAGGGTTTTGCATCCAGGAAGAAAGAGGTCATAATCTCCCTCTACTCATCCCTCATTAGGCCAGTCAACAAGTACAATGCCCCATTTGGCATGTAACTCACTAGACAACCTACAACAACTGGAGAGGCCTCAGAAGTACCTCACAAAGAGGATCCTAGGCCTTAAACACTTGTACTATATGGGCAGACTCAAACTCCAACTATTCTCTGTCTCATATCGCCTACTTAGAGGTGACCTCTGCTTGACTTACAAAGCCATGTCTGACCCAGCTCTGTTAGAAATGCTACATCTAAAGAAATCCCAATCCCTCCACACCACATGCTCCAGAGATCTCAAATTCTTAACCACATTCAACAGAACATGCTAGAGGTACAGGTTCATAACCCAGAGACTGCCCATGCTATGGAATAGACTTTCCATACCGGAAAAACAGAGCACCTCACTGTACCTCTTCAAGAGAAATCTTGATGAATGGATGGGAAATAGAAAATTCACTCCGGGGATCACTCCAGTGGCTCTACTTGACAGAGTCACTGGGAACTAAGATTGGATGGCATGTTACCAGGTTTATCCTATGGGCTAGGCTTGTAAAAGCTCCAGGGTTTAGTACACACCAATAAACCCATGCAGCCAACTTGCAAAGTGTGTCATGGATAATGTATATGAGAAGAATGCCATAGCTGGAAAAGTAAGGTAATAGTAGTGCAGCCAGCACTACTGTATGGAAAAGAAATATGGGCAATAAAGGCAAAGCTGTTGTGGAAACTCGAGGTGATGCCGATAATGTGCCTCAGATTGGTGGTACAATGTACAGTTGGGGGTAGGTGAAGAAATGAGGTCATCAGCAGAATCCAGAGTAGCTCCAGTTGCAGAAAAGGTAAAAGAGAACAGGTTATGGTGGTTTGTGCACATGCAGAAAAGCAGAAGACAATCTGATGAAGATTTGAGACATATAGTAAGATGGTGAGAGGAGATGAGGGTATCCAGAATAGAGGTGGATGGATTGTGTAATTGAAAACTTGCAGCAGTCAGACATGACATAACCATTGAAATAGGTAGGAGAGTAGCATTGAATTAAGAGATAAAGACAGGTGTGATACAACTTCAGATACCAAGTAAAATATGAGTAAAAAGGGGGATGATGATGGTACATGTATCATTTAAGTCTTGTAAAATATATGAGAAACTGCACTGTGGAATCACATTTCTAAGATGTCTTAACAGTGAGGAATTCAAGTTGCATTTGTTCTGTAATTCCCTTATGCTGAAACCAAAACAAAGTGTGTGTGTGTGTGTGTGTGTGTGTGTGTGTGTGTGTGTGTGTGTGTGTGTGTGTGTGTGTGTGTGTGTGTGTGTGTGTGTGTGTGTGCGTGCGTGCGTGTGTGTGGTGGGGGGGTCAGCAGTTGGAACAAAGATGTAAAATGCATTTAGAACAAAGATGTAAAATGTGTTTAATCTGGAACTGTCAGTCATTTTAGGCAGGAAGCTAGCAGGCCATAAAATGTGATTCAGTTGTTCTAAGAGGCTGATGGCCAAAACTTTGAAAGGAAGCCGACATTAATGTGCAAACAGTTGACAGAGATTTGCAAGATCCTTTTTACTGTTTGTTAGTCTTCTATTGCGTGGGGTAGAACTGGTGTAATCTGATGCAATGTAATTACCCCAGTGTTTCTGTGGGGTGGGGTATGATAAAACATGCATTTGGAACTGAAAATGGTGTAAAATCAGTCAGTTGTGCATTAGAGATTGTGGTGGCCACATATATGAATGTTTACCATTTTACAATTTCATCTTGTGTAATGATTTTACTAACTTAATAGCTGGGGTATTTATTTTGGATATATTTAGTTCAGTAACTGGGCTATGAGTCAGAGTTTAAGTATCTCTGTCCATGTGTTAGATTATTATTTTGTTACCTTGTGTACTATTTAGGTCTGCATATTTAATGCGTATCAGCACTTCTTTGACTCATTTAGTTTAAATGCTTTATTTATTTATGTCTAAGATCTTCTGGATTGGTTACTTTTTATGCGTTATTATTTATTATCTGAGTATAGGGCATTCATTAGCACTATAGGTTGTGAAGCTGTGGTATCCACTAATGGAATGGCTAGATTGCTTGAGCACATTATCAGAGTGAGGAAGTATTTTTGGCTAAATCACATGTGGTGGGTAACTGTTGGGTAGGTGTCAGTGGGGAAAAGTCAAATTCCTAATCCTCGTGTTTTCACAATGTAGCACAGAAAAAAGCCAATAATGTGACTTTTGATCAGCTATACAAGCTTTTTTCCATTTGAAAACTTAAACTCTCCGTAAATGAATACATTTAATAAATGGTGACTCTCCTAAATGTTGACGGTTACTGTATTGAACTCATTCCATCTAAGCTTAGCTGTGCCCAGTCATGGGTCCTGCAAATGGCCTGCAAATGGGCAAGTAATTGTCTTCCAGCATTGTTGTGGTTGACAAAAAGGGATGTGACTAAACCAAATCAACTAATCTTCTGCAACCAAAAAACATTCAACATTCAGAATTGATGCTGTATATAATTGTGTGTATGCATGTGTGTGTGTGTACATGTATGTGTGCGCACATGCACACATTTGTTTTATGTATAAAGTATATTTGATATTGTAACATAACATGTTGGTTCTCACCAGAAGAAAGCACAAAGTCCTAGAAATAGGGGAAAAAGTGTAAATAATGTGTATAGCATTCATTGTAAATTATAGCAGTATTATTGCAATAAAAGTATAGTCTACACCTTTAATTAATCACTGAATAGGTGCTGCCAATGATGGAATGCTTGAGATATATGAGAAGGCTAAGAAAATCCCAGCAAGAGATAGAACATTAATTGCTTCGTAAAGTGAACCCAGTGATGATCAGCCATTCTGGGGATGAGGCTTTTCTACTTAGAAAGAAAGCCTGATTGAGAAGCCAGAATTTATTCTTTTGAGAACTCCAAATGTTTTTCCACCTCTTTGAAACTGAGTTAATAGTGCATTATTTTGTGAAAATACCACAAGATGTTGTTCATAGGTTCATACTAGGCTATCTGCCCTAGGGCATTTATAAGCCTAGCCAGTGTGTGTTGGGCTTTCGCCACCCATTTTAAATTAATTTTGCTATGCCCTTTTTCGAGGTTAGTATACTGTGCCTCTGTCTAACAGTGACACAGAAGTGATACCTGGGGTAAACCTACGATCTCCCATCCACTCAAGATTCCTCTTGAAGAGAGTCTATGAGGGACTCTGCCTAACCTGGACTGGGATTTTATTCCAGAGTGAAGGGAGCCTCTGGGTTATGAATCTGTCCCTCCAGCATGTCCTATTTATTTCAGTGCTGAGGTTCAAGTCTCTCGAGCACGTAGCTCGATGGGATTTGGATTTTCTGAGGTGCAGCATGTCCATTAATTCCGGGTTGGACATGGCTTTATACGTTAGGCACAGATCGCCTCTGAGCAGGCGGTATGCCACTGAGTAGAGCTGGAGTTTCTTTAACCGGGCAGCATATGGCATCTGTTTGAGCCCTTTGATCCTCTTGGTGAGGTACTTTTGGGGGCTTTCCAGTTGCTGCAGGTGTCTGGTAAGGTACATCCCAAAATGGGCATTGTACTCAATTATGGGCCAGATGAGGGATGAGTAGAGAGGCACGATGACCTCCCCTGATCTAGATGTGAATCCCTTCATGATTAGGTGGGCTAAATAAAATGTTTTTCTAACCACTTTGGCCACGTGGTTGTCAAATGAGAGATTGCTATCAACATGGATCCCTAATTACTTCTTCTGTACTTAATGGATTACCACCTATGTGGTAATTTGTGGGCACTTTGTTTCTGCCAAAGGGGATGACTATACACTTTTTGGCATTTAGCTTGAGGCCATGGCTCTGGCACCAGTTGTCTGTTTCTATGAGGCCCTTTTGGAGGATGCTTGTGTCGGCTGGCGAGTCTATTATGACGCCCAGTTAGCAGTCATCTGCGAACTTGGTCAGCCACAGTCCTTCCGTGTTGGCCTGTACCTCCGAGAAATATATACCGAACAAGAGAGGTCCCAGGACTGAGCCTTGTGGGATGCTACTTGTAACTGGTTTGGAGTCTGACATGGCTCCAGCAATTCTAACCATGTGGGTTCTGTCCTTGAGCCAGTTTGCAACCCATCTAGTGACATAGGGGTTTATATTTAAGCTGGTGAGCTTATCTATAATGCCCGAGTGGGGTATTGTATCAAAGGCTTTTGCGAGGTCCAGGTAGGCTGTGTGGACCACCTTCCCCACGTCAATGGCCCTGGTGACTGTTTCAAAGAAATCAACCAGGTTTAAGAGGCAGGACCTGCCCTTAACAAAGCCAAACTGGGTAGGATTCAGTGTCTGTAGGTCCCCAATATCTTTATTTATGAGGTCCATGATGATCCTTTCCATAGCTTTGCAGACCAAGCTAGTCAGGCTTATGGGGCGATAGTTTCCAGGATCCGTTGAGGCACCACCTTTGTGGTGAGGGACCACTGTTGCTGTATGCCACTCTTTGGGTACAGATCCTGTAGTAAGGCTGAGATTGAACAGTAGTTTTATGTTTGGGTTTAGCTCTTCTTGGTGTTCATGTAGGACGCAGCCCGGGACACCATCTGGTCCCATTGATGCTGTGTTTTTTGCTTTGGAGAGGGCAGCTCTTACCTGAGCATCTGAGATGTCAGGGGGGCAGCACTCTGCTGGGATAGATATTTGCCCTTTTGGTGGGGGAGTTTGCGCTGAACCTGTCAGCTAGGATGTTGGCAATGTCTGTGGGTTCGTGTATTTTTGTCATTTTGGACTAATTCTGAGCATATCTGGGAATTCCCAGCCAGGTTCCTAACATAACTAAAGAAAGCCTTGTGATTATCCTTGGTGTCCTGTGCAATTTTTCTCTTGAAGCTGGCCTTAGACGATTTTATGAGTGCCCGTGGTTTTGCTAATACTGATCAGAGATGCCTTCCCTTTTTGGGATTTTGCTCTATCATGTAGTAGCTTCCTCCTTCTATTGTATAGTTTGTTTATGGCTGGGGTCCACCAGACAGGACGTCTGCCTTTGGAGGATTGGGTCTTGGTTTTATTTGGGATTGCATGATCCATGCATTCCTGAAGGTGTTCATAGAATGCGTTTATAAAGGATTCTGCGGTCTAGGCCGTATTTTCCACAGGCCCAGGGGCTTTGAAGGATTCCACCTCGGTTTTGAGGCGTGTGAAATTTGCTTTAGAGAAGTTTTTCACTGTGGTTTTCTGGGAAGGGGGTGGGGTCGGGATGTGAATATCCAGTGAGATTAGTTTAAGGTCTGATCTTACCAGTGAGGGATACACTTCTGGTCTGGAGCACAGAGTCCCCATGTTGGTGATGATCAGGTCCAGTATGTTTTCCCCTCTTGTGGGACTGGTAAGAAGTTGTTCCATAGCATTTGAGTTTATAAATTCTAGGAACCTTTGGGCTAGGGTGTTGGAGCTAGAGTAATGCTCCCAGTCTATATTTGGGTAGTTGAAGTCACCCAATATAATGGTGTTTGGAGAGACCTTCATATTTTCCAGTGTTCTCAGGAAGGCTGAGTGGGGTTCCTGGGTTTGGGAGGGGGGTCTGTAGCAGGCTATAAACTGGAAGGCAGTTTTACCCACTGTTAGTTGCACATGGATAGTCCCTGATGCTTCGTGCTGTGCCACCAACCTGGAGGTGTTGGTATCTTTGACGAATATTGAAACTCCCCCTCCTTTTGTGGTTCGGTCCAAGTTTTGGGGCCAAAAAGCATGGTATGAGGTATAACCTGGTAGTGCTGGGGTGCTCTCGGGAGCCTTGAACCAGGTTTCTCTTACTGCACAGATATCGATATTCTCCATGCTAAGGAGAATTTTGAGTGCGTGCATCTTGATGTTTAGACTTCTGGAGTTGAGTAGCATTACTCTTAGTTTCTTATCCCTTGTGATACCTATGGAGGTGGGTTTGTCTTTTGAGCCTTGCCTAAAAAAGGCACTATGGGGGTAGGAAGAGCCTTTGCCAATATCTGAAAGCCCAGGGGTGACAGCTGCAAGCCGTCCCTAACGAAGCATCGTGGCTTGTCGAGCATGTCATTCCAGGCTGACAGGCATTGGATCCCCTTTGAATGACACCAATACTTAATCCAATTGTTGAAATTGATCATCTTGTCTTCATATTGTGGCATCATTCTTGGTGAGGGTAAGATGCTACTCAAGGTCAGGGTTATACCGGCCTGGACTACATGCTCAGAGAGCTCCTCTATGTCTCTTTTCATGTAGTCCAGGGAGTTACGTCTCAGGTCATTCACACCAACATGGACAATGACTGAGTCATATTTGTACTTGCCTTGGAGTGACCTGAGTGCTTGTGTTATGTGGCGGATCCTAGCGCCCGACAGGCAGCTCACCATGACCTTCTCCTTGTTCAGCCTGGTGGCGGGCGTCAGTGTGCCTGGCGACAGAGTCACCTATTACAAGTGTATCAGGTGTGTTGTTTAGCCTTAAGGGCTGTGACTGTTCGGCACACTGGCTTTGTGAGCTATGTGTTGCGCGTGTTTTGTTTTGGGGTAGCGGTTGCTTGGGTGTCTGCTTTGGAGGTCTCTGCTGCTTAGGCAGATTTTTATTTAGAGCCTCCGAATATGTTTTTGTGTGTTTGTGTTTGCTTTGCTGTTGTGGTAGGTCTATGTGAGACTGGAATTGTAGTGAGTGTGGTTTCCTTCTCCTCCTGACTGGTTACGCCAGTACTGAGTTGAGAGAGCTTAGCCTCCAGTTTGGCTATATGGTTGCATCTCTCACGGTTTGGAATTTGTTGGGAGGAGAAGTGGGTTGTCTGTGTACATGAAGCAGTTGTAATATTGCCTCAAGATTCCCAGATTCACCAGCTGGACCAGAGAGGAGATTGACAACTGACCTTTGGACATGCTAGAATAGTATTGGGAATTCCTTTATAATTGAAAAAAAGGGCCAATGGGGAACAAGGTACTCAAGGGGAGTTTGTGAGGGTGTAGTGCTTTTAATTTTTTAGTGCTGACTTATATAATTGCTTTAGTGAGCAAGTGCCAGGTAACTTAAATGCAAAAATGACAAACAGTAACTTTCTTTCAAGTGAAACAAGGAAATAAGTACAGTAAGCAATGCAGATATCACTAGGGATCCACAGAAGTGCTGAAAAGCTGCATTTTAGGTGGAATTAGCGTTTCAGGGAAATAACAAGCAAACAAACAAGAAGCTTGTTTGAAGGCACCTGCATTTTGAGTTGGTTGTGCAAAGTAAAGTACTTTATTTTGTAAAGGCTTGTAACTCTACTGACTTACTTTCTACAATAAATAAAGATAAAATGAAATACCACACACACACACAATAAATAAAGATAAAATGAAATACCACACACACACACACACACACACACACACACACATATATATATATATATATATATATATATATATATATATATATATATATATATATATATATATATATATATATATATATATATATATATATATATGTAGGGGCCCATATCAGTTTAGCGAATGTACATGGCACTGGAAATAAAAACTGTTGGATAACATCATTGAAATCACACAAGAATGAAATTTTAGAATGCCAAAATATATAACATTGAAACACCAACTACAGATGTCACACACCACACCAGTGCTTCTGAATGGAGATTGCAGTATTGTGAGGATTGGGAAATTTACCCTTTTCCCCACTGTAGTATACTTTTGGAGTTAATATATATAATTTGCAGCAGGTGTGGAGGTGCAGGAGTGCTTGCCCCTTGCAAAAACATTGAAAAAGGTAGATTTTTGTTTATAATTTTTGTGTTTTAAATGCATAGATGATGTCACGGAAGTCCTTAAAGCTATAGCGGCTGTTTTGCATATGTGGAAATGAAAGTTTTAAAGTAAATAGACATAAGTCATTTTAAAGTTCAGAATAAGTTAAGTTATGGGTTGTTATGCAATACACACAGATTTTTCTTTTCATAAAAACATTAAGGTTTTGTTCTGATTGTACGCACAAATGTGTGTAGGATGTTGGGATTGGAGTGTAACATCCATAGCTGGTTTTTCGGTGTTTGCATTTCGGTATTAAGTTTCGTTGATGTGCGATTTCGATGTTTTTGTCTCAGCGATGTAAGGTGTACATTCGGTAAACTGATAGGGATTCATAGAGATGTATACAGATAGAGAGAGAGGGCTTCATAGAGATATATACAGATAGAGAGAGAGAGGGATAGCTGTAGAGGGAATGCATTTGTTGATGAATTGGGAAGCACGAAGTTCCCCTTGTAAGATTGTGTAGAGGCACTTCATTTATTTTTCTGCCAGCCTTTTCCCTTAGTTTGTATTCATTAATTTTGTTCATTTCATTGAAGCCTAAGATGTGTGGTGTATGACTGTGTGAGTGAGCGTGGAATAGGGCTTTACTTGTTTCCGTTGTTGTAATGAATGATATATGTGATGAGTTCTTTTTAAACAAGTTAGGTAAGTTTTTGCATTATTCTAGCAGGGAATTGAGGGTTGTGGAAGGATGTCTTAGTTGCGCGTTTCAATTTTCTCTTTGGCAGTTTTTACCTCTGCTGCCTGACTATGACCATCCGACCTTCTCTCTAGGTCAACTGTCATGTTATTCCCCACCTATAGGGCAAGAGACAACCAAGAAGGGATGTCACTAAGGCAGCAATCAGGAGTGTTTTGGTATTTGTGTATTTTGGTGCCAGCATGAATGCACATTCATACCCAATGACTCAGCATGCAATATGTAATTTTGTGAAGCACACAACATCTGTGTGTGATGTGATCAGTTGTCAACCCCCCCCCCCCTTAGACTGGTCCTTCTGCTTGATCTGCAGTTTTCGTAAGGGATTCTACCTCCAGAGTGTGTGCTGTTGAACACATTCACCCCACCTCCTGAAGGCAGATGAGCAGGCATACATTTCATCATTTATCTCCACCCCTATGCTAGCACCTGAGAAGCTAATCAAACTAGGGTCACTTGGGTTTTAGTTAGGGCTCTAGTTCTCCATAACGACAGGGATATGGTTTAATTTTAATTACCTTTATCTGATTTTTAGACCAGTTATTTTGTAGAGGATCCATTTTGATGGCAATATTGGTCTTGATGGTTTGGGTTTCATATTTTTATATAAACGAAGGGCTAAATTCATTATTTAGGGGTTCTGTTTGTGAAGCAATTGTGCCCTTCTTTTGTTGGTTAGTGTTCATTTTAACAGAAATAATGTGTTAGATTCAGATCTATTTGTTTTTTTTTTTTTTTTAATTTCCTTGTTTTGTTATTTTTTTTTGCTTAACTCCAGAGTAAAGGTTCTGATTGGTATTGGGTTGAATGTTGTGCATGAGTTGTAGATAATTACAGTCTTGAGTGCATATGGATACACAGATAAAAATATGTGCTTCCTATGACAAAAGCAGTAATTTATTTAACTGATATGTGGAAATGTTCAATATATATATATTTATAGTAAAATCCAAAAAAGCTGCAAGGAGAGCAGACAGGTGCATGGAGGCAAACTACACCTACAGAACTTCCAGAAAGTTCTTCCAACACTCAGTACATGTAGTACTCCTTTAATTACAAACAATGGCAACAGCAAGCCATAGTTTCACCTTTAAACAGGTGTTTTCAATGTAGATGATTAATATCGATATTGATATATGCATATAATTCATGTAATATAAAATAGTTATATCTGGAGGTGTATGAGCTGGTTGATTTCAGTTTCATTGAAATGCATCTGTAAGAAAAAGATTGTGGGATAGTGATGGTAAGGATGCTTCTCTTAATCCCATCTGTTGTGTGAGCTCTAAGTTCATATATTTAGAGATGCAGGGGTTGTGTGATGTTTTATTTTACTTTAATTGTTTTTTCATTCATATCGGTGGCTAGTTTCAGGGAAGTAAATTTATTTTTGTGTTTTTTTATGATGCTTCAGTGTATAGCATATGGATAGCTGGTCAAATTGTAATCAGCTTTTACAATGAATGTACTTCTGTTGATTGTCTATTGACTGGCCAGTAGTAGCATCATTGATTCACATGTATGAATACGAAAAAGAGTTTTATTACTTGGCTGCATGACCCATACATGGAGGATTGAATTCCAGAACCACTGTGATGGCAAACATATATATATTTAGTGCAGTTAATGAATGTGTTTGCCAAAGAAACTTTACTACTCTGTTTCTCTGCCTCTTTCTGTAAGATTTTATTTGTATATAATATATATATATATATATATATATATATATATATATATATATATATATATATATATATATATATATATATATATAAATAAAATAAAATACGATATACACAAATCCACCTACTCAGTGCCACACACACAGGCAGTTTTATTTACGCACTGCCACAATTATGTTTTTGTATGGAAACATGAAGTGCCTTAACACTTTTAACATTTTTACAACACTTCCATTCTGTTTTCTGCTGTTTCCATTTGATTCTAATCCTAACAACTTGACAGAAATACAAGACAGAAATACAACACACAAATAAATTGGATCAATCCCAGATCTTAACCAGTTTGCTAATGATTAAAAAAATGTACTTTGAGATCAAAGCTCAAGAGGCTAATTTGTTAACTTCCTGAAGACAATAATGTAATTTTTGTATATTTCCAGTTCACATCCTTACCTCCTTATGGTGTCCAGTCAGTTTTTCGGCCTGGCTTCTTATGTCATAATACAGTATTAGAAATTGCAAAATGGTATTAACAAAATGACACTAAGATTATTAATCTAGGATGTCCTACAGTAGAGAAATTAATGTTTCACTTTTTATTCATATTTTCATATTTATGTTCATATTTTCATAACTGAGAGCCCTACTTGTTGTTGAGGAACATGGTATATAATGCTATGGTGGGAAACAGGATCATTCATTGCCGATGTCCATTCATATCACACTGTACCCGAGATATTGCTAAGTGTCATCAGTTATTAAACACAATTTTTATGTGTATATAATGCTTCAAAAATAAGTGACTTACTAAACTGTTACATTACATCAGATGAAATCTTATATATTATTGAAAAGAACTGCTTTTCATATGTGCATTGCAAGTTGTATATCTTTAGTTATATTCAGTGTTATTTATATATTCAGAGTTATTTATATATTCAGAGTTATTTATATTGCTAATTATATAATACACATTTTCATATTTCTATAAATATCTCCACAAACTGCGGTGGTGGTGCTGCGGCAGCATTGTCACTTCACAAATAGACGTTGTCCTGTTTGATTCACAGCTAGAGCGTCTTCTGTGTGGAGACATGCATGAATGGGCATACCTTTGTTGAAGGTTGTGCGTCAGGGCTGGCAACTCGGCACATAAAAATCTACTGCCAATCATTAGCAGACTGGAGTTCCGCTGTGGCGACCCCTAACCGGGAAAAGCCGAAAGACACAACAACAACATCTCAGCAAACACTCATAGAAGAATTTTCTGTCATGAGAAAGCTGATGTCTGGTTAACAAAAGTGTTCTGACAATAAATGTCTAGTTAGCACAAGTTTCCAAGATATGACAATTTGTAAAAGTTTAAAAATATATAATTTGGTGTTTGTGTGCATTATAATATGTTACAGTATTTATGGAAAGACTGTAAATGCACAGACTATTAACACTGCAAAGAATACTTTTTACTGATAACATCGGTATTTGTAGAGTCTAAATAGATTTTACTGTTTACAAAATATGTACATTTCTTTATCTTATGCTTTTTAAGTTTATTTTTCAGAAAATGCTCTGGAATACTAGATGTATCAAGGCTGCTTGAGTGTTACATTCTGCACTGCATAGGTGTTAATGAGTTAAATCTGTTTTGAGAACATATTTAAAGATAGGTAGGATGATTATCCCAGTCATAATAATTTGTAACACACAGCGCTTTAATTTAGTTCAACTTCAGTTTTGTGCTTTCTAGTTATTTTCTGTTTGCAGACATGTTGTGATTTAACTAATGTAAGCATGCACCTTGAATCTTGCAATCCACGTGCTGCATTTCCCCTGTCACAGTCTTACATTTAATAGTTTTGGTAACAGCAGAGAGATGATGCAGACTGCACACTACTACTAGAGAAAGCATTATCAGATTCTATAGGTGTGCTTTAAGTTACAGTTTGTTGATTAACCTTAACAGTATTTTACGAGCATACTGTTGCTATTCTTGACTATACAGTATTCTGGTATGTGTTATATTCTAGAACATTACAACAAATCAGTTTAGATGGTAACCATTGTTTGTTGTTTTCAAACAGATCATTATACTTAGAAAAATGATTGTTGTCCTGGTCCCCTTCAGTAAAACACATCATACCGAATGATGTTTGATGACCTTTATTAAACTTCCATAACATGGCTTTGATAATCAATATTATTAATTATAACTGAACATAGTACAGCTGATTTTAATCACAGCATAAACATCCCTGTAATGTTAATCAGAGCAGCATGACTTTACTCATCCTGACCCAGTAAGCAGCATCCATACCTCTGCTCACTTACTTTAGTCATGAAGCACCGTTCAACAACTGACATCACATACCATTTATTAAATTACATATCTCACCAAATCCTTTACTATGATGCAGCATCTGACAACTCACTTCATATACCACTTATTGAATTGCACAGCCCACCAAGTCCTTTACTTATGAAGCAGCGGCCAACAACTCACTTCATATACCATTTACTGAATTACCCCTCAAACCAAATAGGCAGTGTCCTTACCTCTGCTCACTTATATTTACAACTTATTGCTTCCAACTGCTCACTTTCCTTCCCCAACTTATTGAAATAAACATAAACACACCAGATGGGGAAGAGAAGAGGGCAAACCTGTCCCTCTTCTCCACCCACCAGCCTGACCAGGCTGTTCCTCCTCACTCTTACCAAAATTTCCCACAACCTAATCACTAAGCGAAACATCATTTGGTGTACCTGTCCACTGTAGACCATACTGGGTCCCCATCAATCAAAACCTCTGTCATATCATTAGCAAAAACACCCATTGACTAAATGGTTAAAATAATCCTTCCTGCCATCCAATCCACCAAACTAACGCCCCAAATTATAGCCCCCAACCCAACACCTCCAGTCACAGTTGTAAGAAATGCAAATGGCAATGAACCCCCTTCCTCTCCTTATAATGCTCTGTCCAACATTTCACTTAACTATAAAAGGGAACCCAATCACCTACATCCTTCTGACTACCAGCCCCCCAATGCCACATCAAATTCGAGTAACACTGGCCACTGAGCAAACATCTCTGCTTAATCTTTCCACAGAAAAGTCAACCCAATTACCACCCCCCCCAAAATCCAATCCGTAATAACCATATCGTGACGCCACCCCACCTGTGGACAATTCCAAACTCCCCTTAAACAACCCCATCTACCTTCTCTACTCTGCCCTTAACTCACATCAGCCTAACTTGCCTCCATACTACTCCCTACAGCAACAAGCCTGAAATGGCTTAATAAGCAGCTAATGGTAGTTTACCTGAGCCATTCACTCCAACCAAGTAGCATCCAGATCACTGACTGATGTGACTGTACTCACCCTTCTACTACCTCACTGCCCATCATTCCAGCTACTGCCACAATGTCCGATAAACACTAATCCCTCATTGATCTGTAAAACAAAAGAAACTGTTAATGCACTGCCATAAACCAAAATATCTTAACATTGAGTGCTATCAAGGGAAGCCACAGCCATATCCCCCTCATCAACTCTTTCCAATGTAAACCTCCTTTTTTTTTTATATATATAGCCCGTTTAACCTTCACAGTTGAAGCTGGTAATAAGCCGTAAGCCATTAGTATGTGTACCACATTCTGATCATCTGCTCCTCTTGGCTTGTAAGCAATGACATAATTGATCAGCTCTAGAGACATACATACCTCTCAACCTCTTGGGCCAGGTAATGTGGACAGAGCCCATACTTCTAAATTTCTTAGAGCAATAAGTGTTCACAGGCCATAATTTAAAAGAAGGGCCAATGTATCCTCTGAATGGTATAAAGTGGGAAATTCACGTGTCACTATTTTCTAATGTCAGTCTTTAATGCTTTCCCACTACGAGCCAAACCACTATGAAAGACAAACCCAATTATGAAGCAAAATCTGAACATTCTGTGAAAATCTATACAGTTGAAAGGCATGACAATGCCTCAATATAAGGACCACTTTTAAGCGCCCCCCCCCCCACTTGTTTACCCACCTTTTCCTTCCACTGGCTCTTTGTAAATTGAAGTTTCTTAAGGGGGGTATGAAAGCCGAAACACAAATGGCAGAGCACCCTTTCTGAGTGCAACTCTTCCTGATCTATCCTACGCCCACCATGTTATGTAAATGGCCCAAAACATCAAGCAGAAACCCCAGAGATGCTGCAACCATGTCACAATTGTATGGTATGTACCCAACCCCAACTGTTACCCTACTGCCACCTCTGATGCACCAACTGAATTACCCATGCACATCCAATAAAATTCTCTGCTGTCCGTCACTCCTTGTATCAACATATAGCCTTTAATGCAATAAAAGAATATCTGGGCAAAGCCAAAAGAATGGGAGAGGGAGTGACAAAAGCCCAAACAGAGCCAGCATGAAAATACTCCTCCCCAAAACTAGAAAGCCGGTTATAACAGAAGTGCCTGTAGTACCCACAAGTATGACCTCAGCCTGGTCTGTGACATCACTGTTCCTTGTTAACAGGACAGATTTGTGTTCCAGAGACTCCCCATCTGTGGAATGGCTTCCCTCTCCACGTCCACTATCTCCTTATCCCTTTTCAAGCACAAGCTGGTTAACTGGATGAGAAACAAAATGTACACCCCTGGGATTCCAACTGTGTGCTTGTTGGACTGGCTTGCATTGTACCTAATCAGATAACTACTGAGGCTGTAAAAGTGATAGCAGGTGACCTAAAACTACCCATAAATATTTTGGACATGGGCACTAATGCTTTTAGCCAGCCTGTCAATATATCAAAAGAGGTTATTCCCATAACAAGAAAACCAGCTGGCTCAACAATGTCCAATCCTGTACTTTGTTCGGTAGTAGCCCTGACACCAAAGGCCAGCCTGACCCTCCTACCTGCTGCATGTCCTCGCCAACTAACACACCATGGACTGTTAACGGCCCGCTAAGCAAACTGTGTACAGACACTGCAGGTCCATCCTGGGCTGCAGACCTACCATTAAGAGCCCCAGAAATAAATTCAAGGCCTGCACTCCACCATGAACGAGACGTCAGCAACCAAAACCATAGAATTACAACACACCTCAGCCTGCCATTCCACTGCATTCTCTTCAGCAGTCTCCTACACTTCACAAGCTGCACACACCATATTCCATTTATCCATACCAATCCTGCACCATTAGCAATGACACAACCCCTCTCACATGACGGCCACCACTGATCTGCACCATGAAAGCCCCAAACACTAGCCACCGAACCGCATAGCTTTAATTTCTCCAAGACTTTTAGGTTTCTAATACCATGGCAGAAAAGAGCCCATTCCTAAGTCAAAGTATAACTAAATTTTATGAATTTAGTATTGTTTCAGTCTTTGATGTTAACTACAGGCTTGCCACTTCACAAAAAGCAGAAGCTGCTTCCATCTACACAACCTCCACCAAAATAACCCCGGCAGAAGATCACGAACAACCGGACCACAAAACAGCAACTTCTCCTAAGGAAACCACCTTTCTGCACAACCAGCTCCAAAGTTCACCCAGCCCTAACTTGGCTGCACTACCTACTGTAAAAACTGATGGGCACCAATGGAAGAAGGTCGAGTTTTTTTTTTTTTATAAATATATATGTCAGCTCACTCCCAGAACAGTAAAGATGTATGCAGTGAGCTGCCAAATTAAGCATCAACTATGCTCCTTGAAATTTAAACAGTAAATACACCAAGCAACTAGAAACATGGCTATAAAAGGACTACTGGACAGCATATTCTGACTGCTATGCAGAAAGGAACATCTGTCTGAATCACCGATCCAAAGTTCCACTCAATGCATACTGCTAATGAAACGCCTCAACGACCTAACTAGCAAGTAAAATTGAAAGAGACAGAATGCATTGTTCCTGTGTACAATATTCTGTTATCTGTGGCTCATACTCATAATTATGCTCACCTGCCCTTCTGATGTAGCAGAATAAATGTGCATTAGAAAATGGTTCATTAAAACAAAGTATATGATAACCATAAAATGGCATGGAAAACACTTTGCTAAACTACTTTGCACGTAAACGTTCTAAGAATTGCTTCCGAAACTTTCTTTCTTTCTATGCTGAATTTCTCATAAGCTATTTCATTAAGCTGTATCATGATTTTACTCTTCTGTGAAAGATTTTAATAAGATAACTTGAGAGGTATTTAGAAAAAAGTATGAAGTGTTAAGAATGAAGTAACTTTGTTCAAAATAATTAATAGTTATACAAAAAACAGCCCTGGATTATTACCTGTGTGCTTAAAAACATTAAGAACTTCATTGCATTAATGTGTATGATCATTATCCAGATTGTTTAAGTAAATATGATGGCAAAGAATGTAAATATAGTCCAAAGATATGCACTTCATGAGAGATTCAACAGTACTTAAATCATTGGAAGTTACTCGTACAAACTTTAATAAAGTACATTTTTGGGGTAATTGGAGGTGAGCCGTGCTACAGCAAATCTTTAGAATTTTCAGCAGATAGAGATTTACTGATTGTTGATGGATCTAGGGGGCTGTTTTTTGAAGGATGTTGGATATTGATATTGATATTTGAAGTAAGAACAATAAAACTAGAAGAGTAGTAATTGATTATTTATGTTTGTGATTTTTTTCCTGATTCAATGAAGGTTTTTCCATTGCCTAAGTCAATTATGTCTTGGAAATGAACATAAAGCATTACAAAGTGAGTGAGAAGATTCATTCACAGTTATAATGAGCACCCAATCATATTTCTGCATTGATGATAATTGTACACAGTTTACTGATGGAACGTTATAATTAGTTGAAATCAGCTTTAACAAAAGAGCATTTAATTAAAAATATATAGATTCTTACTGCTCCCCTTTGAGCAGAATTCTGTTTCAATATATTGAGTGTTTAGAGGGGAGTTTTGTTTTGCCTAAAACATGTACTGCACTTCTGGAAAATACAATAAGCAGTAATGCAAAACCTGAAAGGTGTTATACAGTGGGTAAGGCAGTGCAAGTAAACCTAATGCCAGACGTGTCATGTGGGTTCTATATTAATTCATTGAAAACCAATTCCAGTGAACAATTCCAATTCCAGCGAACGGCAATTCATCAAACACAAACCAGCAAATGGCCATTCATTGAACGTTCACTTCAGCAAATGTTTTTCTAACAGAAGAGAATTACTTGTCCCCCACATAATGAACTGTTACACAAATTACATTAAATCAAACCCACCAAGGTGGGGTGCTGCACACCTACAGCCCCCTATTTATATATACCAGCTTTGAGATCACACTACAGTGGGTAGAAGGACAAATTCCCTAATGCTGGTCAACTATTTTCCCTTAGAAAAATGTTCACTAAAGTCAATGTTTGAAGAATAGCTGTTCATCGATTTGTGTTCGATGAATGGCCATTCGCTGGAATTAGTTTTCCACAAATGAATGTATACCCATCATGTATACTACCTATAGTTCTAATGCTGTGGATATAATTGCAAAATGCTACATTTTCTGTAAAATCAGCCTCCAGTGAATAGCTATCATTCATGTTATCTTAATAATGAAGAAAAACTATATTTGATCTTTTGGAAGAAACCATCTGAACTTGTTCTACAATGAATCTACATTTTTGTTGATGGCGCTATTCCCACTTTGCTTGTGGTCCATTTTATGTGTACCTCAAAACTCTGCCAGTCTTTTCTCAATAAGTTTACAAAAGATGTTTTACATCTGCCTGAATAACAACCAACCTCTAGTAACACCCCTCCCCCCCACTGCATTACAGTGTCAGTCCTTGACAACTAATTCAAGCCAATTATGTGGCTATAGAAACTACAGTCTTCTGATCTTCCAGCATCAAACATGGGTGTGGCGCTTGCTGTGCAACTGTTACTAACACGTTAGTTGTATTATCTGGTACATGGTTATCTTTAAAGTGCACAATCTGTTGCCTACCGAGAATGCATGAGAGACTGACTCCTGTAAAGTAAATCTAACTTACATTCTGGGATATATTAATCTGATCAAATGCAGTAGACCTATATTGTAATTGTATTGCAAAAGTAACTGATGACTTAACTGATGTCTGATTTTGTAGCAAGATTTAAAATCAATGTTCTTGTCATATCATATGCGACACTGCATTTATATTTTGTTTATGCTTCTCTAGTCTTAAAGAAACTTAGATTGTATGTTTTCTCATGCACAGGTTTCAAGACGTGTGTCTTAACAAATAATATTCTTGATGACACTGACATGAGAGCAACCACAGGGCAGGTGTTGTGCATGATCTCAAGGCACTTTGATGTACTTATTGAGTCATGCCGAGTTGGTTTGAGGAAACCTGATCTGGAGATATACAACCTGGTACTGAAGGCTCTGCAGATGGAACCACAGCAGGTGAGTCTTGTTTGAATGCATTTCTAGAGTAAAGCGTCATCACAGAGCCTGTACACCTGGATAGGAAGCAAGGAGTTAGGTGAATACCATCAAGTCCCGCTGAACAAGCCTTCATTGTTTTGTAGGTTAACAGACTTGATAGTACAAATTACAAAAAGTTTAATGTTCTTTCATGCTTCTGTATCACTGAAGAATACATCTTACTGAATAAAGATGAGGTGCCTTATGAGTATGTCAAGCAGATTAGATGGAAAGTGCCTTACAAAAACATATTTTTTTAATGTTCTATTTAATAAAAACACTTTTATTGAATTATCACATGTGACATAGGTAGACTTATATTTATATAAAAGGAAAAAAAAAAGCAGTAATATGTTCACAGTTACAAGCATTATACGTCACATAAATTCTGTAAAATATAATCAATCCAACATTGCATAACTTGGTCAATTCATTAAACCTCATTCCTCCTCCATAACATTTTTCTGCATGTATTGTTCCCACAATTTCCATTTTTTCTATGTAATTTCCTCCTACCCTTTCGTAAAGATCCCAGTTCCATTTCTCTGTGAACAATATTCACTACTAAATATAAAGTTGGTTTAGACTTTGATTTCCATTTTCTATGAATTTGCTTTTTTTGCAGCCACCAGAATTAAATTTAACAAGGCCTTACTATATCTAGGCAATTCAGATCCTGTATCCCACTTAAAAAAAACAAATAATTTTTTAGGTGCATGAATTTGCTCACCCACTACTTCTGACAGACAACTCTGTAGGGAATTTTTACAGTCTGCCCAACTCATTATATTCCCAAAACATATATTCCCAGTTAACCTTTTTTTTCCCCACCATACCTATAACATTTTCCATTTAAGTGAGGAAAAATTCTTTGAAGTCTGCTTAGAGTATAAAAATACATATGCAAATAATTTCAAGCAAAAATCTTAAACTTCAATACGTTGTTGCATACTTGGGAGTCATACATATATCCTCCTATTGTTTCTTTTTGAGTTGCTTATCCAGCCTCTCTTTCCAGTCTTTTCTAACCTCCTCTGACAGCTGTTGTACAATAATTTATATGCCCTATCAACTCTTCATTTTAACAGCAGCATCTGTTCTAGATTCACCTACTAGTGCAGGTTTTTCACTTAGCATTTCCATATCACTTTCTCTTTGCCTATATTATGATATCAATCCCTTCTTGACCTCTTCCCATTCTATTACCTTTCCCTCACTGACTATTTGTTCCCAATGCCTTAGTTCCCTTGCCAGTTTCTTCCAGTAAATTCGAGCCTCTTCTTGATGATTATCTGTACCCCTACCTGTAGTCATTACTATTGGCCGAATCTCCTTTCTACATTCCCATGTTGGCTTAGATCTTGGAATAGTTTCCACTACTTTATGAGTATGATATTCTGGAAGACTGTTGTTATCCTACTTATGGATCTGCATCCAAAGTCCCACGCTCTTCTTATTTTTTGAATCCCCATTCTGCTTGAGTTATGTATTAGAGCCTTAATAGTTTAGCAATAAAATATCCCTTCAAGTCAGGTAATCCTAAACCACAATATTCTGTTGGATGGATCAACTTATCCCACTTGACTCTTGCCTTCTTCCCCGACCAGATAAAATCCTTCAACTCTTTATTAATTGCTATCCACAAATTCTCCTCTTGTTGATAAAAATATGTCTGACCTGTGTATAAAACTAAAGGGCCTAAAAGCATTTTACTGCTTGTATCTTGCTATCCATATCCATAGACAAGAGCTTCCAGTTTCTCAGTTTTTATATTATCTTTTTAGTGTCTTGTGCATATCTTTAGCTGGTAGAGAAGAATCCTTTTTAACCCAGACTCATAAATTCTTCATTTTATAATGTCCTCATAAATATGAGTATTGCTGAACCAGTTCCTGTTTGTTTTAACTTTATTACTTTTATATCCTGAAAAAATTGAAATGGTCTCAGGATGTTCCCCAAGAATGAGATGTCCTTTCCTGGTTAGATCAGTTAGAATGTAATATTGTCTGCCAAGATTTCTTGATTACCACAGCAATTATATTCTTGAATTTCTGAGTTCCTTATTTTCTTTGCCAGTGGTTATAAGTGTAATGAAAATAACAAAAGTGAAGGAGGACACCCCTTCCTGATTTTAATGTTCAGACACAACTTATTAGAAAGGAATCATTTGGCTGCCTCCGATTTCCTCATAGACCCTCCAAAGTGACCTTATTATTGTACAAGGGAATGCAATCACTTCCCTTGCCTTACTCATAAAAATCCCAGCTTACTCTATCAAATGGTTTCTCTGCATCAAGACCCAACAACAGCAGCAGTATTTTCTTAATATTCTGCTTAACTGTGGATCATCAATTCTATAATATTTCGAGATGTTTGCCTCCCTTCCACAAAACCACATTGATCCAGATCTGTCAATTTTTGCTACACCTTTGCCATTCCTTTAGCCATTATAGATGTAAATGGTTTATAATCCTAGTATAAAATTGAAATGCTGTTATATTAATCTGGGTCTTTTGGGTCTTCACCATCTTTAGGTATTACAGCTACCACAGATTTTTTTTTCATGATGTTGGTGCTTCCCCTCCTTTAAAGATTCTGTTAAACAAAACTTTCTAGCTCTTTATCACTTTCTTCCCTCCTAGCTTCCAAACTTGTGCATGAATACCATCTATGCCTGGAGACTCCACAGATTGGTTATGCATCACAAGTTTTATTTCATTTCCTCATATCTTAATTTATAATTGCTGCGCCTCACCTACCTCTAATCTTGGCATAGTTAAGTCTTTCTTAAATATTATCATTTGTGCTCTTTCTTGACTTCCACATTATTCTGCGTTATACAAATTTTCCTAAAATTTCTGAAATGTCTCTGATACCAGTACAGGATCTCTGGTTACTTTTCTTGTTATAGACTCCATAAGTCTGGCACCATCCCTTTCCACATTGTGTTGTTAAGTTATTGTGCTAAACGTTTGTGCTAAACATGTTTGTGCTTTCAAGTTATTATAAAAAAACAGCTGCTTAACAGCAATCTTTCTAAACTTGTATATTTTATCCAGGCACTCCTTTATTTTCTCTTTAACACTCTGCAGTTGTACCTCTTCTTGTACTGTAAGATTCCTTTATCCTGCAATACTGTAACTTTTGTCAGCCCCTCTGTGTAATTATTTGTTACTTCTTAACAATATCTCTTTTTTCTTTTATTTCTACCCTATTTTTAAACTCCCCTTTCATGTTATCCCACTCACAAGCTGTAATTCCCAAAGTACTTTCTATCTTCTGTAATAACTCCCAAATAATTTCAGCAACCCATTCCTTAAATTCCTCTCTTTTTAACAGTTACGTGGAGAAATGCCAGTGTGTCATTTTTTACTTCAGTACCCTGCATTTTTATTTTAGTTGTTATTAGTCCATGATCTATAATAGCTATTGGATGTGTATCAAATCTCTCGACTAAATACATATGTTCCTATGAAATATAAATTAGGTCTAGTCTAGCTCAGATATTGTACCTTAGAAAATATGTAAATTCTCTCTAAATTGCTACTACTGAATTTGTCTTCCATACCAAATGTTTTAATAAACTTCTCCAGAAATTTCTCCTCTTTTATTATACTTTCTTTCTACCCCCTCCCAGAAACATCCTCACTGTTGCAAATCAAACTCTAGTCCTTAAAATATAAGTAACATTTCGTTGCTGAAAGCTAATTATTTCTCCAAAAATGTTACTTAATTAAGCTCCATAATAGCAATCATAATCCTCTTCCTTTGTCAGTATTCCTGTACTACCTCTAATCTGCCATTATCTTTCCCCCCTGTTGTATCACTGTTGGAGCTCCTCTCACAATTAATACAAGTACTTCCATTTTCCTTTGTCCCTGTAATTCTGCTGAATACCTATACTAAAATTCTTTCCTTATCAAATTCACATGATTATTTCTTTCCAAATGTGTCTCCTGCACCATTGCTATTTGCACTGTGCATTTCTTATATAATTCATTGTTCTTTCCTTTTTGTCTATACCTGTGAGGCCAATCACATTCCATGATCATATGGAAAGTGTCACTATTATGATAAGAAGTTATTATTTCCACCTATGATATGCAATAGCTTTTTTAGATGTTTATGTCCAGCTTTTGTGATATATGCAACCACTAATGTTTGGCGGGTTGATCTTTTATACAGTTGTTTCCTGTCATACTTATGTCACATTTATAAGACTTTTTCTTTTAATGAAAGCTCTCAAAAATACTCCGTAGCACCCCTATAACCTGCTAACTTAATGCAAACACACAATACTGTGTACATCTTCAAGTAATGAAATTTAGCCTCCTAATAGGAATAATTGTTGTGAATAGACAGCTGCAGACACAGGCATCATCTAACCTAAAGTTAAAGCCGTCCTTGTTAAGATGCATTTTGTTGCCTGTGCTTTTAGTTGCAATAACAGCTGTCTATTCCCTTCCCAGGTATTAAAAATCAACTTGTGTACCTTCAGAAGACACTAACTTTTATGTTTAAAGAAAGAAGTGTTTTGACTTTTTATTGCCCTGTTATCAGCTTGCCTCAGTGGAAACACAGGAAAAAGAAATGTAGTCCTCATCTGCAGAGTTATGAAGACACGATGAGCATTTATTGCTAAAGGAAAACTTTTCATTACATTCAGTGTTCTTGAATTTATTTGTTTCCACAGGTTTTCCCTTACTTTTGCATAGATTAAGATCCTTGGCTTAATCGATCAGCTCTGTGTGTTAGGATCTGTATACCTCAGCAGCCCCAAATCACAGCCTATTAACTTATTATTTGTCCAGGCTTTGTTCTCTTTTTGTTTTGTAGTGTCTACATTTCTTAACTTTTTTTCTTTTGTTCTTTTTTAGTTTTATCTCTTTACTTTATTATCTTTATTACACACAGCAACATCTAAAAATGCTTTCCTATATAACATGTAATTTATATCGTGAAAGGTTTCAGAGAAATACTTATTAGAAATTGTTTTATTTACAGTTTCCTTTTTCCTTTCTCTTCCCCTCCTCTCCATGTCCATCCAAGCATTAATGACATGAAATAAGACAAAAGCCTTTCAGTCCCCCAGAAGTTCAAGAAAGTCAACTGAAGTCAAGTCTTTCCACTTTTCCTTGTGCAGCCATATTTCACAAAGGTAATTGATGCTTTGCAATTTCAATTTATTTACTAATTTCCATGTTGCTGGTCATTTTCATGTTCAACTTCATTTCCCAACTCTAGACTCAGATCCAAGGTACTCCCAATTCTTCTAGTAAGCTCATGAAAAGTATCTCATGAGTATTTTCTGTTGGAACAAAGGAAATGGTTTCACTAGCAAAGTATCTCTGAGCTTTAGTATCAGAAGAATGAAAACCAGAAACCCATCCTGCTTGACAGCTCACCCCTTGCTGGACAAACTTTTGTATTTCTTCCTTAGCCTGTTCTGCATCAAAAATGGCATTGATACTCCTGGAAAATGCTCTGAAGACAGCTGGATACAGTAGTTTTAATCTCACACCTGCCTCTTGACATTCCCAATTGGTGGAATAAACTTGTGTCTCTTCTGCCTGGTGTATTCCCACAAATACTCTATTGTCTCCAACTTTTAATACTTTACCCTTCTGCCATAGTTGTGTTAGGATCAACTCTTTCTGCTGGTAGAATGAAGCTTTGATGCTTTCTCATGGTCAGATTTGGAGCGTACACACAGTATACCCTTTCAGTTAACAAATCATGCTCTGGAATACCAGTCCAGTTGCCTATCTGTGCCTCTGTAAAATTAATACAGTCCATACCTTCTAGTTTCCTTGGTACAGCATAAAATCTCAGGCTTTATCTGCATGCTCTGTTCTCTAACTCTACCATTTTGAAACTTCTTTTCTCGAGCAGTCTCATACTCAACCAGCCTTTTCAGCAGTTTGATCTCTGATTTTTGCAGATGTGTCTGTTCACCTGAAAATCTGTTTAAAGCTTCTTCCATTTTTTCTAGCCTTTTGTTACTTCAGTTGATATACTTCTTCAGTGTTTTATTTATTATAATCAGCATTTGATTTATTTTTTCTTCAAGATTACTGGAAGCCATGTATTGCACCAAAACTAGAGCTTAAATTGCTTTTTGCCCATCAGCTACAGGATTCTTCCCAGTCAGTATTTGCCTTTTCTGGTTGATTTTCTTTCAGGCTGTCTTAGTTTGCTGAGGATGCCTTGATCCAGTGGATCACTATGCAGTACTCCACTCATAATCTTCCATTGTTAGTGTATGCCCTGTTAACCATTGCCTTCAGAATTTCCAAGACAAAACCCCACCATTCTTTGGTACTCATTATAGACTGATTAGCATCTTTATAAAGTGATGTACCAAATAATCAAATCCTTTTGATAAAATTGAAACAAGACATGTTTTTATCTGCCTGGTCTGCTGCTTTTATTATGAAGACAGAACACTGCTAGGATCAAGCAAACATATTATAAATATGCACTATTTGTTCCACACAAGCATCAATCATTTTATACCTTCAGTTTGTACAGCATGTGAAAGTGTACTTGACAACCATGTGCAATGCATCTGTATTTATGGTGCAAGTTTATATTCTATTTGTTCTTTTTTGGGTATATGATCTTTTTGCCATATTGTTTATTCATTGATAATCAATGGTTAGAGTCATTGCAGGAAAAAGGTCTCTGGCCAGTCCATCAACCAGGTTAGCTAAAAACAAAATAGATAAATAAGATGATCATAATCACATGCTGTTATTACAATATATGGAGAACATGTTGACAAGGTACTTGTTCTTCTTTTACAGGCACCTTATTGGCATCCTTGCTATATGAAAACTTTTTCATTGGATCTTTTTCACCTGATTTTCGTTTCTTTGTCTATGAAAATTTGGTTGGGTCCATTTCTTTAAGCACTATAGAATTAGGCACCTTAGAACCTTAAGAGTTTCTTTCAGATTCCCCTTTCCTGTGTGAAAGGTCTGAAATGTATATTCTTTTTATAACAAGCCACCACCTACTTGTTGTGATTCAAGGATCATTTCATTTATTTTATTTGTCCTGTGTTAACTGGGTCACTAGGCTAGAGGTGATGCTTCAGGGGAGACCTGGGGATGTATTTATATCACCAGTGGAACTTTGGCCAGTGCATCTGGAACCTCAGTTTAACATGCCCTACTATTATTGTTTCCTTGTCTCTCCATGTGTGTCACGAGTTCAGCAAACTTGTAATCCTCCATTGTCGAAGGTGATTAGTTTCATGAATACAAATTGTTTATGGACATATATGTGGCCTCTGTGTGATCAGTTCATTGGTGTTCTCAGTTTTGATTTGATTAATGCATTACTTCCATTTTGTCTTGGAAGCAGAGGACATCTTATATTCTCATAGGCTCCTCACCTTTTGTATAGGTAGTTATCATTAACTGCATGTATGCCTAGTACTGGAATCACCAGTATGTTACGAAGTGTTGCTTCTGAAACTGAAGCACTCTTTGCTTCAGAACTAGTTGAAAAATATTATTAAAAGTGTAGCCATTTTGAGTGTTATATTTGAAAAATGTAAAGTATATGGTTCACCATCTTGAAAGCCTTTACAATATGATAATTTGAACCCATAACTATCCTAAGAAGCATGAATTTTGTATACTGTATATGAAACGTTGTGACTGTAAAGCAAGTGACGTAAACAAACCATGCTCACAGGTTCCCCTGACAAGAGAAAGTTATGCCTAATGAGTTTTACCTTATTAACAAATGAATGAAAAATGAAATAAGAATTACTGTAATAAAGGTAGGATTGCATACATCCTTAACACTCAGTATTAGAAGTATCTCTCACAATATTATAATCATTTCTTTTCAGGGTATATTTCTTGATGATATTGGTGCTAATCTAAAGCCTGCCAAGAAACTTGGAATGGCAACCATTTTAGTTCGAGAAACTGAAGATGCTTTGAAGGAACTGCAGACCATTTCAGGGGTACAGGTATGACACGGTTACTAAATTAAAAATGATTGCTTTAAAGGTCTGAAGGAAGAACCATAGGTTTCAGGCAAATATTCAGTCATGTATATTAATAATACAAGCTGGAGTATAATATTAGAACTTATATTGACTCTGCACAAAAACAATCATTCAGTTCTGAATGCATGGTTAACAGCAGAGGTATTTTTTTCTGTCCCTACTAAAATGACATTCAAAACATAATCCAGGAATCTCTCGTGGTTGGTCAACAAATGCACATGAGTACAGCAATTTAAAATGTACCTTAAGAGTATGACATATAATATATAGAGATTACTTGGCTTGATTAAACTGTGAATTATATGCCATAATACCGAAAACTGGCAATGTCATGCACTGACATTTTGAGATCAGTGCAGTTAGGATCTAATGGAAAAGTGTAGACCTGTCTGCTGTTGAGAGGAACACATGTGAATGTATAATCTTACTGATGTGGTTTCATGAGGGAGAGGGGTAATAATCTCATTGCTGTATCATGATTCTCAGTGTTAAAACAGTGGTGCTGTTGACTAGAAAGATAGTGGTCTTACCACCACAGGGAGCATCATCTTAGCGAAACAAAGGTCATCTATCATTTCTGCTGAGCCCTGGTAATGATAAATCAGTAGAATGTTGCATATTCCTGGAGCTCATGCAGGCAGAGGTAAACTAGTCCGATAGAAATAACACAGAGCTTACATATATTATGAAAGGGTATGGAGAGAATGGACTCTAACCAAGATTAGAAACCACCTTAGAAAGTCAGGCATGTATATGTAAAATAACAGGAAACAGAATATTGTGCAGAAATACTGCATTGTCTTTGGACAGCTGGGACTGAGGGAACTGAAGACAATGGGCAAAGACAAAAGGAGTGACAGCTGAAACTGGAGGAAATTGATATTAAAGTTGCAAAATACTGCTTCATAGAGGGCTGTTAGTGACATAATGCATGAGCTGAGGCATTGACATTAACTAATTAGCAGAGATCCGATGCGACAAACAAAGAAAAGGTGATAGAAGGCTACTGGAAGGGAAATGAAACACATCTTCATCACCTGTCTCATCTTCACATGTTGACATATGGCTGCAGGGCATTAACTTTATCATGAAGATTGTATGATTATAAATGCTGCAGCATTCAGTAGACTTGGCCATGACTTTATATCTGCGTAGTAACTGTAGAGCAAAATCTAACTGAAGTTTATCACTGTTGTCAAGCATGCATGCCCCAGATACTAATTCTGCAAATGTACACAGTTTAGCTTAAAAGTTATAAAATGTATTATTTTTTCCATTATCACTTCAAAATTTCCACTAAGCTATCCTACCATAGTCTCCGTCAGCATGAATTCATTTTCTTGTAATGGTAAGACCTGGGCGGAAGTGGGTCATGAATCTGTAATGTAGCAGTTAGTATTGTCTGTTAGTTGCCTTGACTGTCTAGTCATGTCTACATCGCTCCTTCAGACAGATGTTGAATGCATTAAAATGACAGGAAAGTCCTGGCTTCCACAACAAGGCACCTGGCTCCCAGCTGGAAATCTGCTTTCCAGTGATCTAGTGTTACCTGTCATGTTTTATCTTCATTGATATGCTAATATAATCAATTCACCATTTATCATGGCATTTTCATGATTGTAGAAAATAATTGTAATCGATAATAAAGGTGATAACTGTTGGGTTAACACAGTGACACATGGAGTAAAGCAAGCTGTAGAGACTGCACAGTGCTCTGAGTGCAAGATTCATAGGTATTACCCTGCAATGCACCATCACCACTGTGCAACACTGGTGTGACTCTCTGTGCTTAATATGTTTAGCTTTGTGCAACACATCTGTGACTCACTCTGTTTGGTTCCTTCAGTACTGTGCAGCACTGATATGAGTCAGTGTGCTTATTATCTTTAGGTCTGTACAACATTGACTGTGCATAATATGTCCAGCACTGAACTACAGTGGTGTAACTCACTTTTCTTAGTACTTTCATCACTGCATATTACTTATTCGTTTCAGGACTGCACAGCAGTGGTGTGACTCACTGTGCTTAATACCATCAGCACTGCACAGTACTGATGTGACTCCCTGTATTTAATACATTCACCACTCTGTGGTAGTAATGGGACTCACTGTGTTTAAACACAATATAACTTTATCTAGCCACTGAGAGGAGATCATTCAGTAGTGAGATAAACATACACAAGTGATGTGTGTGTGTGTGTGTGTGTGTGTGTGTGTGTGTGTGTGTGTGTGTGTGTGTGTGTGTGTGTATGTGTGTGCGTGTGTGTCTGTGTGTGTGTGTGTTTGTTTTTTAACAAGCAGTGACAAGTATTTTTATCATATTTATTTCCTTTTGACTTACGCTTGCTCAGTGGGTTTAAGCCACTTTTCAGCCCTGTGGCTTCAACACCTCATTAGTTACAATATTTGATGTCATTAATAAGGTAATATAAAGACATGGCCATTATATTGTGATGAAGATTAAAAAACAAAACTGCCAAATTCTTGGATAACATCTAGAAAAACAGCAGAGTTGTAGCTTTCACTGTTCCTCATGATTTTACCCAGATTTCAACACAGTATTAATATGATCCTTTCTCCTAAAGTACAGTAATGTCATCTGGTGTATCATTAAATAATAATGTGTAATGAATCGTCTCTTGACCAGAACTATGTGTTGAAATTGACTTAATCAGGTGGAACCCACACATGCTGCCTTGAAATTTTATGGCTAAAATGTTACAGATAAAGTTTTGGTTATTAATGGAAGTGCTCACTAAAAATCCCCCACCCCATGATAAACTACTCAGAAATGCATTGCAGTGGTACAGCAGATTAATTCTGTCAACAAGAGAATTGTTTGTGTCTTTCAGCTTTTCCCGGTTAGGGGTCGCCACAACAGAACTCCGGTCCGCTAATGATTGGTAGTTGATTTTTACGTGCCGAGTTACCAGCCCTGATGCACAACCTTCAATGAAGGTACGCCCATTCACGCATGTCTCCACGCAGATGACACTCTAGCTGAGAATCTTACCGGACAGTGTCTTACTGTGAGGCGACAGCGCTACCGCAGCACCACCTGTCAACAAGAGAATATGGATGTATATTTCAGGTGAAGGAGATGACAACGTTGCTGCAGATAAAACTAAGACAGGAAAGTCAGATTTCGTAAGTGCCCCTATCCTGGAGGAACATTCCTGTATGTCCCTATTTTCAGGCTTGACATATCCCTTTAGACAATTTTCTGAATCCCCATCATCACTATGATTTTTGAAGCTTTAAAACCACACTACAAAACCACTCTACGTGTCCGGCATACTACATACAACCACACAGAAAACCACACTACATAACTAACATATTCGTGGCACTGATTATTTAAAGAAAGGGGACACACCATCTTACAAGTCCCTTTTACTGAAGCAAAAATAAAAGACTTTGTGTGGTAGAATCTCAATACATTTCATTAAACTCTTGAGAGTGTTTCTTTAATAATGTGCTTATATGTTTCCATTGTATTTTTCCATCATTTTTGTTACTTTCTGTTTTTTTGTATTAAACATGTTTCTGAGTAGTATCTCACATTTCTACGTAAGTGGGAAGAGTTATGTGTATTTAGGTATACAATTTGTATGCTGATTAGATGTCCTGACTTTTAGCTGGATGTCCCTACTTTTCAAAGGCCTCTATTCCTATTTTCAGTGTCTGCAGGTTGAGGGGTACGAAAGTCACTGACATGGTCACTTTGGAGGAGTAGGACAAGCTTCTTTATTTCAGGGTACAAAATATAGGGCATTGTTATTGCCATGATATTACAAGCTTAGACAATTTCCTGCTGTTTAAAGCTAATGTCTTGCACCTGGTATGTAAATAGCCAGGCAGCATTAGGACGTCATGTTGAGCAGACACACTGGTTCCTTCAGAACTGAGTTCTGCTTTGATTTCCCAAAGCATGCTTATATCTTCTCACTGAAGTGTACTGTGGTGCTTGAAAAGATGTTTTGCAGAAAAATTGCTGGATGTTTTATTATAAATTAAAATTATATTGTTAACTGATTTTCATATACAAAATTCAAAACAAGTGGTACAAAAGTTCATTTTTAGTTAATAAGACTTTAAAATAAAAGGTTTGGAAACTTGGAAGTGGCTTTCATTAATGTAAAATGATTTTGCAATGAAATAAGGCATTGTTATTCTGAAGGAAAGCATACTGGTGCTTGTATATATTGTTTACCTACATTGCAAGAAGAGCTAGGATCATGGTCTCTAATCATAATGAAGTTCTTCTGTGTAAGAAATATTGATGTCAGGAAAATCACCTCAGTAGGGAAGCAAAGCTTAAAAGGAGGGTGTCCAAGTTCTAGTGTGCAGGCAGCATTTTGTGTATTCACACTTAACACATGGCTTTATATCTAAAAGTAGCAAAAATATATCACTTTCTGTTTATTTCTTTCATTTTTGTAGCACAGATATATCACCTTCTGTTTATTTTTTTCATTTTTGTAACACTCTTTATCAAGTACTGAATCTATATGATGAGTGTTTTTTTTTTTTTCCAAGTTCAGTGTCTGAATTTAAAATGTAATTGTAGTTTCTGGTTGCTTAACCTACTTTACTTTTAACACTAGAGTATGACTGGCAACTTGAAAGTAAATATCTGTTTTTTTATTTTCCGTAAACTAAAATGAGGTCAGGAAGTCCTCTGGTGTTTTTAGTGTCCGTTGACATGATTGGTAGCATACCACTCAGCTGTCCAGAATTTCACATAATGTCCAGATTTTTCATCTTGCATTTTTGATCTGATCCTCATAGAAGTCATTGTTTTCTGAAAAAAACATTAAGAAAACAGCAAATGCAAGATAAGTTATTCTAGCAAGTTTTTAACATAACAATTGTCTGTCTCTGAATTTGGATTTTTGCTTACTGATAGTTGTAGTTCCGCTATTTCTCGGTTGTCTCCTAGTGCTTTTTCTAAAGAAAAATCAAAGTAAAGTGCTATATAGACTGCTAAACTTCTGAGTGTATTTATTAAAAAATCATATAGTACTATTGTAAGACTGCCAGTGCGCCTGTAAAATGGCAATGACTCTGCTCAAGTATTCTTTCCTTCGGTCTTGCCCATCCTTAAAATAATGTGATTACAGTAACTTCTAAATAGTATTTCAAAGCATACATTACTGACAACTGTGCTGCGGTAGTGTTGTCGCCTCACAGTAAAACGTTGCCCTGTTCGATTCTCAGGTAAAGCATCTTCTGTGTGGAGACATGCGTGAATGGGCGTACTTTCGTTGAAGGCTATGTGTCAGGGCTGGCAACTCTGCACGTAAAAATCTATTGCCAATCATTAGCGGACCGGAGTTCCGCTGTGGCGACCCCTAACCAGGAAAAGCCGAAAGATACAACAACAACAACATTACTCACAACTGTCAGGCAGTGAATGTTTTTTAAGATGTACTTGAGTTTTACAGAGTACCAGTAAAAATTCCAATGTACCTTAACAGTTCATTGTCTGACAGCTGTAAATAAGATTATGTTCTGAAATGTTCATTTGAAGTTTCACTAGTCACGTTTTTTTAATCATTCGGCAATACCAAAGAAAAATAATCATTGTTTTACTCCATAACACCTTTTTTAATATACACACATCTGATTATGTTGAGGCTGAGGAAGTGGGAAGACAGATAATTTACAGAAATTAATGTGACTCAGATTATATATAAAAATGCACATTCTAAATTGTATTTACTTGTCTGAGGTAAGAAAACTGAACTTGTATATTTACGTTGGATAGCTAAAGTGATCTGATTTATCAGTATGTGACTTTTTGTTTTTACTTTATTGCTCCCTGTAGATTAACTGCATTGTCTTATTTTAATACTTCTTTTTTTTGCCTTACTGTACGAAACTCTCTGTTAATTAGATGTTTCAGTGTTTTCATGGTACTTTATTTACAACTAGTGTCTGAGAAGCAATAAGAATAATAGTAAAACAGTGCATTTCATAGGTTCATAGGTAGGTACTAGGCTATTGGCCCTAGGGCCTATATAAGACTAGCCAAAGGCACCCTGGCTTTTGCCACCCAAGAAAATTATTTTCCTGTGCCACTGTCGAGCAGAGCCACAGAAGTGATCCCCAGGGTGAATTTCTATTTCCCATCCAATCATCAAGATTTTTCTTGAAGAGTGCTAATCAGGAACTTTGTTTGATATAGATAGGTAGTTTGTTCCAGAGTATGGGAAGTCTCTGGGACAGGAATCTATCCCTCCAGCATGTTCTGTTTATTGTGGTGACAAGGTTTAGGTCCCTAGACCGTGTAGCTCGTAGGGACTGGGATTTCTTTAAGTGGAGCATGTTTAAAAGCTCTGGGTTTGACATAGCTTTGTGTGCTAGGCAGAGATCGCCTTTGAGTAGGCGATATGCAATGGAGTAAAGCTGCAGTTTTTGAGACGGTCTGCATAGGGCATCTGTTTGAGGCCAGTAATCCTCTTTGTGAGGTATTTCTGTGGCCTTCCCAGTTGTTGTAGATGTCTTGTGAGGTACATACCAAAAGGGGCATTGTACTCTATAATGGGTCTAATGAGTGACGAGTAGAGGGGAACAATGACCTCTTTTTTTCCTGGATGAGAAACCTTTTGTGATGAGGTGTGCCACGTAGAAGGATTTTCTGACTACTGTGGCAATGTGATTATCAAAGGAGAGACTACTGTCCACCTGTGTCCCAAGGTCTCTTATCACACTTTCCGTGTTAAGTAGACTACCACCTATGTGGTAGTTCATGGGTACTGAGTTTTTACCAAAAGGGATGACAATGCACTTTTTGGCATTGAGCTTGAGGCCATAGCTTTGACACCGGGCATCTGTTTCAGCGAGGCCCTTTTGTAGGATATCCACATCTTTTGGAGTTTTGATTATGGCTCTTAGTTTTCAGTCATCTGCGAAATTTGTTGGCCAAAAACCTTCTGTGTTGGCCTGTACTTCATTGAAGTAGATACCAAACAGGAGAGGACCCAGGACTGAACCCTGTGGTACTCCACTTGTCACTGGTCTGAATTTGGATTTGGAGTGTGCTACTTTCACAGTGTGGGTTCTGTCAGTGAGCCAGTTGGCAACCCATCTTGTGACATAGGGATTTATACCTAGTTTAGTGAATTTATCTATAATTCCAGAGTGGGGGATGGTGTTGAAAGCCTTGGCGAGATCTAGATAGGCTGTGTGAACCACCTTACCCTCATCTACGGCTTTGGTGACTGCTTTAAAGAAGTCTATCAAGTTTAGGAGACATGATCTGCCTTTTACAAACCCGAACTGGATGGGGTCCTGAGTTTGGAGATTACCAATGTCATTGTTTATAAGTTCCATGATGATACGTTCCATAGCCTTGCAGACCAGGCTCATTAGGCTAATGGGGCGGTAGTTTCCGGGGTCTGTGGTGGCTCCCCCTTTGTGGAGTGGGATAACTGTCACTGTGTGCCATTCAGTGGGCACATAGCCTGAGGTGAGGCTATGATTGAACATGGTACTTAGGTGGGGTGCCAGTTCGTTCTGTAATTCATATAGAACACAGCCTGGGATGTCATCAGGTCCCATGGATGCTGTGTTCTTGGCTTTGGATAGTGTGTTTTTTACCTGTGCAGCTGTGATTACAGGAACTTTGCATTCTTCTGGTATAGAGATGGGCCCTTTAGGGGATGATAGAGGGGTAAAGTTAGCACTGACCCTATCTGCCAGGATGTTGGCAATATCAGTTGGTTCTGTATATTTAGTGCCATTGTGCTGTAACTCAGAGCAGACCTGAGTGTTGCCATTGAGATTCTTGACATAGCCATAGAATGCTTTGTGGTTGTCTTTAGAGTCAGTGGTGATTTTCTTTTCATAACTAGCTTTGGAGGATTTTATGAGGGATCTCAGCTTCTTACTGAGGCTGACCAAGGAGTTTATCCAGTCATGGGATTTTACTCTTTTTTGCAACAGTTTATTTCTTCTGTTGTAGAGTTTGTTTATGGCAGGGGACCACCAGATTGGCTTCCTTTTTTTGGAGGATAGCATCTTGGTTCTGTTAGGGATTGCATGATCCATGCACTCATGTAAGTGCTTATAAAGTGCATTTGTGTAGGAGTCAGCAGTCATACCTCTATTGTCCGTCAGCATGGGTGTCATAAAGTTTGCCACTTCTGTCTTAAGAAGCGTGAAGTTGGCTTTGGAGAAATCTTTTACTGTGGTTTCCCTAATGGGGGGTAGGGGAGGGATGTGGATGTCTAGGGTGATTAGCTTGTGGTTGGATCTGACCAATGAGGAATTGACCTCTGGTGTGGAGCACTGGTTGCCCATGTTGGTAATAACCAGGTCTAGGATATTGCTGCCCCTGGTGGGGGTGTGGATAAGTTGATCCATGGCATTGGAATTTATGAATTCCAGAAAACGTTGAGCACAAGAGTTGGTACATGAGTAGTTTTTCCAGTTAATGGTTGGGTAGTTGAAATCGCCCATTATTAGGGTGTTAGGTTGTACCCTAATATTTTCCAGTGTAATAGAGAAGTATATAATATCACCGCTTTCCAAAGTGTCCTCAGGCAAAGCTAAACCTCGTATTAAATCCAAGTTGAAAACCACGGGACACACCACGAGAAGTGAGAATTTCTTCTTTTTATTCAAAACAGCATAAAAACAAAAGGATAAGCGCTTTCGCGTGCTAGGATGCACGCTTCTTCAGATCTCATTAAACAGTAGATACATCCTAGTTCAAATAGTAAATTACAGCCAATGAAAATACAGTTCTAATTAGTAGCTTAACAGTTTTAATTGAAACCTATCTGTTTATTCAATTAATCTGTGGACTAGGAAACAGCAAATAATACGCATGTAGGTACAGGAGAGACCGACACGAAAATTTTTGGTATGCTCAAAATGGATAGATTAACTTTATTCTGTCCTTTTGTTTCAACCTGGTACTAGCAGCAGTATGATACTAATGGTTTATTAGCATGAGTATATCATTGAGTATATCATTGATAATAAGAAGTGAGTTTTAAGGGCAAAGGTTTATTGAGAATGTTTACCTAATGTAGTTTTGCAACGCTTGGTTTTGTTTATTTGCTGTTTCCTAGTCCACAGATTAATTGAATAAACAGATAGGTTTCAATTAAAACTGTTAAGCTACTAATTAGAACTGTATTTTCATTGGCTGTAATTTGCTATTTGAACTAGGATGTATCTACTGTTTAATGAGATCTGAAGAAGCGTGCATCCTAGCACGCGAAAGCGCTTTATCTTTTGTTTTATGCTGTTTTGAATAAAAAGAAGAAATTCTCACTTCTCGTGGTGTGTCCCGTGGTTTTCAACTTGGATTTAATATTTTCCAGTGTATTAAGAAATGAGGAGTGGGAATCCTGGGGCATGGTGGGGGTTCTTTACCAAGCTACAATTTGGATTGCGGTCTTGCCCAGAGTTAGTTGCACTTGGATAATCTCTGATGCATTATGCTGAGCAACTAGCCTGGAGGTGTGGATATCCTTAATGAATATGGACACATCTCCGCCTTTAGTGTTTCGGTCCAGATTAGGTGGCCGAAAGATGTGGTATGAATTATAGCCTTATAATGCAGGGGTACTCTCTGGAGTCTTGAACCAGGTCTCTGTCACTGCACAGATGTCGATGTTCTCCATTTTAAGGAGTGCCTCAAGTGAGTGTATTTTGAGGTTTAGACTTCTAGCATTGAGTAGCAATACCCTCAGATTCTTCTTGCCTGTACCTGTTAGGGTGGTGAATTTGTCATTTGAACCTTGCCTAAAAAGGCACTATAGGGGTGGCTAGAGCTTTAGTCAGTATCTGGAATCCCAGGGGCAACAGTTGCAGCCATCTCTGGCAAAGCATCATGGTTTGTCGATCATGTCATCCCAGGCAGACAGATACCGGATCCCCTTAGAATGACACCAGAAGTTTAGCCAATTGTGAAGTCAATCATTTTGTCCTTGTACTGTGGTATCATTCTGGGTGATGGCAGGATGCTACTCAGGGCTAGGGTCATACCTGCCTGGGCTACAAGATCGGACAGCTCCTCCATGTCCCTTTTCATGTAGTCCAAGGAGGTACGTCTCGGGTCAATATTATAAGTAGATTTACCCGAAAATAGAGTTTGCCAGTCACATACTAGGTGACATTTAAAATGAAGTGATTTCAATTATTGTAAAGCTTCCTAATATATCTAGTACTGTACCATGAAGTAAGACAAATATGCATTTAGCAAAATTTTACCATATCTATACACCCAAACTGGTTTGTGAATAGGGTAGTCACATACTAGGTGACTTTTAAAATGAAGTGATCATGCTTTGTGACTCATATCCTCTTAATTGGATTGGAAAACTGTATCTTTGGTTAAATCCACTTATAATATTGGTGCCCATCTGGGTACTTCCAAGGTTGGAGAGCATTAATTGGACAAGTCCCCCCCCCCCACTTTGTACCTGGTATAATCCTGAAAAAAGCACCTTTATGTAATAGACTTAAATTGTTAACAAAACAACAGCACAAAGAAACACCACTGAAAAATAGTAGTTTAGGACATGTCAACCTCCTGAGAAATACATACAGGGATGTATCAGCTTTGTTGAAATCTGGGCTGTAGAAACACCTTAGAGTCCTGGTGTCTTTAAATGGTTGGGAAGGGGAAGTAACAAGAATTGCTTAGCAGATGTGGCTGGGAGAATTGATCAGTAGAGGAGTATTAATTTGTGAAAGAGAGGATAAATACATGAAAGATAAGGTTATGAGTAAAAGCTAAGTTGGTTAGTGGCAATGGAATATTATGTTTGGAATGTTAGGACACTGAGGAAAATGGCTTAGAGAATGTGAGATACTTTTAATGCAGAGGTGGCATTGTTATAGTAGATATCACAAAGAGATGGGTAAGTGGTGTGAGGTGTGTGGACGTGATCATACCCAGGCCAGCCAGATTCCATAACCTTAGAACAGCACTGGGTAGGGTTCCACTAAGACATCAGTGCTCCAGAAACATAAGAATCCAGTTTGCACATAGAAGTAAGCCTGTTGGAGGGTATATGCACTGACAAGAGTCTCGAAACAAGCACAGACATGTTCTCAATTGTAAATGAATGCTATAACAGTCAGTATCTACACTTCAGCATCTGGATTCTTATAGTCTGTAGTTCCAGTCAATGGACAGATCATTTCAGCAAAAATTTCAAACTTTCCGTAAGACTGCATGACCTTTGGATATCATATTAAACAAGGGGGTGCAGCAGGCTGTGGTGGTTGCCCCCCATTGCACTTAGAGATAGTTATGTTTTGATTCAATTATTTTTACTGAAATGATGGGTAGATTGACTAAGATTTGACAAACCATACCATGACCGTCTGTATTGTAATGTGAGTCCATCTCATGTAGTCACATATCTGATCAAAAAGCATCACAGTGAAGGTCTAGATGCCCAGTGCCATTAATGGATCCTTGGAGGCTGGAGCATGTTGGATCCTTGGAGGCTGGAGCATGTTAAGGCCAAATGTCTGAGGAAGTGCCAGAGTGAGTAAGAGATGGGTGCATTTACTGAGTCACAAGTAAGGAACTAGACCTTTTTTGTGGCTAAAATTGTTACAGGGCTGCTACTGTATTAGTCTGCTATATCAAAATATTGTATTATAGTGTTGAGCCAGAGATGAGCATATTGCAAATAAAATGCATCATATAGTTAGCTTAAAACTGAGTGCTAATAAAATACAATGCATTGTTCAGATAAGAGGTGTAAGGTATAAAGGCATACCAGATCTGGTAGCAAGATTAATTGATATGGAAAATAGTAAAGATGTGTTAAAGGCAACAAATCACAAGCAACAAAATCCACCAATTATTACAAGAGAATGTGTGTTGTCAGTGAAAATCCATACATACAATGCCGACAGGTATATGCAGAATACTCAACCAAGTATTAGCTATCGCAATGTAGCTTTCAGACAATGAGGTTTCTTTAACAAGGCTGTCATAATTCTGCCTTCTCTTTATCACTGTAGCTGCTGGCTGCTAAAGTATGCATGGGGCTATTAATGGGGCATGCCTAATATAGCAGTTATGCTCCCTAATCATATTTGTTCCTGGGATGAGAACAGTGAGTGAAAGTGACACTTGATTTGAAAACAGTAATAACAATGGGTAGTCCATGAGCGTTTCTGTTCTTCATTTGCATATGTCACATAAAGAAGCATCTTGGACTGGTTTCTACACCCCGTTATGGCTCTCACAACTTTATTGGAGCACCTTTTCCTGAGTGTAAATTGTTTTGGAATCTGGCCCATTAGTGAAAAAAGTCATTAATAAAGTACAGAGTAGAGGGGAAGGGTATCAGTTTATGTAAGTTAACATAAAGTAGTAGATGATAGTTTTATAAGTTATTGATGTTTCCAAGAATAAGAAAGAAAAAAAGTGGCACGTGTGCAGCTTTGCAGATGAATTGTATGAAAGGGAGAGTGAGAAGAGTGGGTTCTCATAATTTTTTCTGGCAAATTATTGGCAACTTAAGTCATCAAATAATGCTGAACATGTGAGTTTTTGACTGATCTGAACATCCATGTTGAGGACACATAACTGAGTTTGGATTGGAGACTGCTCATCATAAATATTTGTATCTTGTGGAGCTATATCTGCTTTAATGAGCTACTATTTGCAGGAGAAAAAAAAATTGTAGGACCACTAAGTCTGTTACAGCTGTGACAACTGTGAAACGCGTATCACTGTCACATAGACAGGGGCCAGAAATTAAATGTCTCTCTAATGAATGGATGGCTTTAAAAGCTGTTATGCACTTACTCTGCCACATTTTTGTATGATAGCAAAATGTATTACTTGTTTTATACAGCTCCTTGTTTACTTAAAAACTCCTCTTTGTGGGTAAGGGGATTTGCAAGCACCCCTACCCCCCCGAACTTATATATACCAAATTCAAGATTGCAATACCTCATAGAAAAGGCGATATTCTGAAAAATGGCATCTCGGACTTAGTATGTGACATTAGGTATGCTGAGTGAATTTTGAAAGTCGCTCTTCTCCTTAAAAACTCCTCTTTGTGTGTGAGGATTTGCAAGCACCCCCCCCCCCCCAAGGTATATATACCAACTTTGAGATTGCCATACCTCGGAGAAAAGGGGATATTCTGAAAAAAATGCATTTTGGACTTAATATGTGTAAGTCTGTTCTTTTGGCAATTCAGTCTACATATTTTTGGACACACTCTAGCGGGTTCCGACATTTCAAATGGTTACCATTGTGACGCCTGTGCACTGGCCCAGCAATCATGGAGCCTCAATCCTCACCATTAACATCAGTGAAGGGGCATCCACATTAGGAAGGATAACAAATACACACACACAGTTGTTGCTTGTTGCGGCTTTTGGCTTTTCCCAGTTAGGGGTTGCCACAGCGGAACTCCGGTCCGCTAATGGTTGGCAGTTGATTTTTACGTGCTGAGTTGCCAGCCCTAACACACAACCTTTATCGAAGGTATGCCCATTCACGCATGTCTCCACGCAGAAGACGCTCTAGCTGAGAGTCGAACCGGACAGTGTCTTACTGTGAGGCGACAATGCTACCGCAGCACCACCACTGCGGGTATAAATACACACACACAGTAAAGTACAATTTCCCTTAAGAGCACGCACAATTCAGTCAGTCTGGGGATGGTTTCTCCCTTTCTCTCCAGATCCCCAATAGGACTCCCCACTGGCACAGCTATGAGGTACAGATCTCAGCCTAGCAGTCAAGCTAAAACCTCCTGCACCCTCTCTGAGTGCTTCATGTCCCTGCCCAAGTAGCTGACACACACACACTTTGAGATATGAGTTATATACAAACACACACACAGACACTCTGGAACCCAGCCACTGGGGATGCACAAGCCAATGCATTTCTTTGTGCCGGTCCCAAGCCTGGATAAATGGGGAGGGTTATGTCAGGAAGAGCATCCGGCATAAAATCTTGCCAAATCATACATGTGGACAACAGTTCAGATATACATACCAGATCGGTCGAGGCCCGGGTTAACAACGACCACCAACAGTACTGTTGGCTAACAGGGTGCTGGCGGAAATTGGGCTACTGTTGGCTGAAGGAAGAGAAGAGGGGGAAGGCATGCCCGAAGGCAGGCAAAGGTTAGGACTGTGGTAGTGAGGTTTGGAACTTTGAATGCTGGCAGTATGACTGGTAGAGGGAGAGAGCCAGCTGATATGATAGACAGAAGGAAAGTTGGTATATTGTGTGTGCAAGAGACCAGATGGAAGGGGAGCAAGGCTAGGTGTATCAGAGGTGGGTTCAAATTGTTTTATCATGGTGTGGATGGGAAGAGAAATGGCATAGGGGTTATCCTGAAGGAACAGTATGCTAAGAGTGCTTTGGAGGTGAAAAGAATGCAAGATAGAGTGATGTTTATAAAGCTGGAAATTGGTGGTGTAATGATGAATGTTGTTAGTGCATATGATCCACAAGTTGGGTGTGCGATAGATGAAAGAGAAAAATTTTGGAGTGAGTTGGATGAAGTGGTGATGACTGTCCCCAAGGGTGAGAGAGTGGTGATTTTAGCAGATTTTAATGGGCATGTTGGTGGTAGTGGATTTTGCGAAAAGGAAGGACATGGCTGTGAATACATATTTTAACAAGAGGGAGGAGCATAGGGTGACATACAAGAGTGGAAGGAGATGCACACAGGTGGATTGTATCTTATGTAGAAGGGCCAGTCTGAAGGAGATTGAAGACTGTAAAGTGGTGGCAGGGGAAAGTGTAGTTAGGCAGCATAGGATGCTGGTTTGTAGGATGACATTGGTGATCAAGAATAAGAGGAGGAGTGTGAGGGCTGCACCAAGGATCAAATGGTGAAAATTGGAAAAAGGAGAATTGTGAGGTGGAGTTCAGGGAAGAGTTAAGACAGGCACTGGGTGGCAGTGAAGAGTTACCGAATAGCAGGGTACCTCCACCGAGCTAGTAAGGGAGATGGCTAGAAAGGTGCTTGGTGTCACATCTGGAAAGAGGAAGGATGACAAGGAGACTTGGTGGCAGAAGAAGGAAGTACAGGAGAGTATACAGAAAAAGCGGGTGGCAAAGAAGAAGTGGGATTGTCAGAGAGATGAAGAAAGTAGACAGAGTATAAGGAGTGAGGTGCATAGCAAAGAGAGAGGTGGCAAAGGCCATGGATAAGGTGTATGAAGAGTTGTATGAAAGGTTGGACACTAAGGAGGGAGAAAAGGACCTGTACCAATTGGCTAGACAGAGGGACCAAGCTAGTAAAGATGTGCAGCAGGTAAGGGTGATAAAGGATAAAGAGGGAAACGTACTCACAACTGAGGAGAGTGTGTTGAGCAGATAGAAAGAGTATTTTGAGGGGCTGATGAATGAAGAGAATGAGAGGGGGAGAGAAGGTTAGATGATGTGTGGATAGTGGGGGAGAGAAGGTTAGATGATGTGTGGATAGTGAATCATGAAGTGTAGTGGATTAGCAAGACGAAAGTAAGGATAGCTAAGAAGAGGATGAAGAATGGAAAGGCTGTTGGTCCAGATGACATACCTTTGGAAGCATGGAGGTGTTTAGGTGAAATGGCAGTGGTGTTTTTTAGCTAGATTATTTAATGAAATCTTGGAAAGTGAGAGGATGCCTGAAGAATGGAGAAAAAGTGTTTTGGTGCTGATTTTTAAGAATAATGGTGATATGCAGAGCTGTAGTAACTACAGAAGGATTAAGTTGATCAGTCACAGCATGAAGTTATGGGAAAGAGTAGTGGAAGCTAGGTTAAGAAGGGAGGTGATGATTAGTGATCAGCAGTATGGTTTCATGCCAGGAAAGAGCACTACAGATGCGATGTTTGCTCTGAGATTGTTGATGGAGAAGTACAGAGAAGGTCAGAAGGAGTTGCATTGTGTCTTTGTGGACTTAGAGGAAGCATATGACAGGGTGCCTAGAGAGGAATTGTGGTATTGTATGAGGAAGTCGAGGAGTGTCAGAGAAGTATGTAAGAGTGGTACAGGATATGTACGAGGGTAGTGTGACAATGGGTAAGGTCTGCGGTGGCAGTGATGGATGCGTTTAAGGTGGAGGTGGGATTACATCAAGGATCAGCTCTGAGCCCTTTCTTATTTGCAATGGTGATGGACAGGTTGACAGACGAGAACAGACAGGAGTCCCCATGGACTATGATGTTTGCAGATGATATTGTGATCTGTAGTGAGAGTAGAGAACAGGTGAAGAAGACCCTGGAGAGGTGGAGATATGCTCTAGAGAGAAGAGGAATGAAGGTCTGGAGGACTAAGACAGAATATATGTGTATGAATGAGAGGGAGGATAGAGGAATGGTGAGGATTGCAGGGAGTAGAGGTGGCCAAGGTGGATGAGTTTAAATTCTTTGGATGAACAGTTCAGAGTAATGGTAAGTATGGAAGAAAGGTGAAGAAGAGAGTACAGGCAGGATGGAGTGGGTGGAGAAGAGTGTCAGGAGTGATTTGTGACAGACAAGTACCAGTAAGAGTGAAAGGGAAGGTCTACAAGAGGGTAGTGAGACTGGCTATGTTACATGGGTTGGAGACAGTGGCATTGACAGAAAGGCATGAGTCAGAGCTGGACATGGCAGAGTTAAATATATTAAGATTTGCACTGGGTCTGACGAGGGTGGACAGGATTAGGAATAAGTATATTAGAGGGTCAGCCTAGGTTGTAAGGTTTGGAGACAAAGCCAGAGAGGCAAGATTACTTTGGTTTGGACATGTGCTGAGGAGGGATGCAGAGTATATTGTGGAAAAGATGCTACGGATGAAGCTGCCAGGTAACAGGAAAAGAGGAAGGCCTAAGATGATGTTTATGGATGTGGTGAGAGAGGACATGCAGGTGGTTGGTGTGACAGAGTAAGATGTAGAGGGCAGGAAGAAATTGCAACAGATGATCCACTGTTTCGACCCCTAATGGGAGCAGAAAAAAGAAGAAGAAGACACAGACACTCCTGGGGAAGGCTGCCACAGGTTCTCCAGCTATGCCCCTTGCTGCCAGGCTATATAAGGTAGTGTTCATGGCCACCAATCACTAATATCAGCTACTAGCAAGGCCCTTATCAAAGGGTGTCCAATTACTACTGTGCAATATTATTATCCATCTGGTAAGTGTGACTGAACAGCAAGAGTATTGGAGTGGCTTTGTACAGTATCACTATATACATGCAATGTACTCTAGAGCTTAAATTATTTCTACATAAAACAGCCACAGTTGAAATGTTCAAAAATATTTAATAATAAATAATAAAAATAGAAGACAATACTTTTTACTATGCAGTGCTAGTCAAGAGTTCAGAGATCACAGGAAAATGCTTAAAATAATACTGTAGAATAGTTCTGACTTCAATACAGAAAAGCATCTAGTCTAATCTTCCCATTTCCTAGCTATATCTAAGAGTAAACATAGTTCTAAAATAAACTTACATATAGAGCAAGACAGTGCTGGTGATGTTGAATGTTCTGAAGACAAATGCCAAATGCTGTGAGTCTCTCTCTCTCTCTCTCTCTCCTTAAATTGATAGCACAGTATTACTGACTCTTTTCAGATTACATCATTTTTCTCTGGTTCCCAGGCTAACAGAAACTCAGAGTTTATCAGCCCGTTTGATCTTGCCCCTGGTCAGGAAGCTACAGCAATAAAAGACATTATACATGCAAATTCTAGCAATTAACTTTGGTCTCAAAACCAATAGTAAGAATTCCTTCATTCAGACATCTCGGCTCTGAGTTTTGAGATCAAACAATTATATAATGCTTGACTTATCATCTTTCCTCCAGCAGAGTGCAATGTAGTTACATTTTTGACGTTCAACATTTACAAAGAGAACAAGAATGTGGCTTACATTAATATTTACAAATGACAACATTATTTTAAAAAATCCTATCTAGCTAGGCTGACAGCCTCCACATATCTCCCCCCTCGGAGAACTCAAGCTAGTTTTTCAAGTGACCCTTGAGAAACATTGCTTGAAAGGGTTAGGCCTATCTGAGTATGTTTGTCTTTTCGGCTTTTCCTGGTTAGGGGTCGCGAACTCTGGTCCGCTAATGATTGGCAGTCGATTTTTTTGGTGCCGAGTTGCCAGCCCGATGCCCAACCTTCAGCGAAGGCACGCCCATTCACGCATGTCTTTCAGAGGCCACTTGACCACGGGGAGGACATGCAGACTCCACACAGAAGGCACTCCAGCCGAGAATCGAACAGGAGAACCTCTTGCTGTGAGGTAACAATGTTACCGCTGTACCACTGTGGCCTATCTAAGTATACCTTACCCAATTCCCTGTCTTGAGAGCCCATCTACATTGGCATTGCTACTCCCACTGTGGTGCTGCACTAACATATCATATACTTGCAACCCTAGGCTCCATCTTGACAACTTGGCATTTTGCTGGCTGGCTCTGTTTAACTATGTTAGGGGAGTGTGGTCTGTAACTACAGTGAATTTTTTTCCCATACAGATAAGGCTGAAGTTTCTGCAGTACTCACTATGGCTAGACATGCCTTTTCTACAGCTGCATAGCATTCCTCCCTGGATTGGATCCTTTGACTGAGGTAAACCACTGGGTGCTCTTCTCCCTCTGAAGTAATCTGGCTAAGTACAGCCCCCACCCCATGGTTCAAAGCATCCACCGCCACAACAAATTATTTGCTGTAATCTGGACTGGCTAACACAGGGAGTCCTCCCAAAGCTTCTTTAAGCTTCTGGAATGCCTGCTCACATGCTAGAGTCTACACTACCTTATCTGGCTTGTTTTTCCTTGTGAGGTCTGTGAGGGGAGCAGCTATGGTACTATAACTGACGACGACCTTTCTGTAGTACCCTGCTGTCCCTAAGAATTCCCTCACCTGCTTTTTGGAAACAGGTGCAGGCCATGCCTGAATGGCTTCCACTTTGGCAGGTTCTGGACGATCTTACCACTCCACACTATATGTCCTAGGTAGGAGACATTTGCCATACCCACCTGACATTTGCTCAGCTTAATGGTCAACCCTGCCCTCTCTTGTCTGCCCAGCACCTCCCTGACATGTTGAAGGTGCTCTTGCTAGGAATGGCTGTAGATTCCAATATCATCTAGGTAAGCAAAGGCAAACCCTCCTGCTATGATATGATCTACCAGCCTCTGGAAAGTTGCTGGGGCATTTTTCATCCCAAAGGGCATCTTTATGAACTCATACAAGCCAAAAAGAATCACAAAGGCTGACTTCTTTCTAGCACTGGGAGTCAAGGGCACCTGCCAGTAATCCTTGGCAAGATCAATGGTTGTAAGATACTTAGCCCCACCCTGCTGTTCTAGGGCCTCAACCGACCTAGGCATGGGGTAAGCATCTGACTCTGTTTGACTATTTAATGTCCTCTAGTCCGCACAGAACCTGGTGCTGTCATCTTCCTTTGGTACCAGCACCACTGGGGAGGCCCAGGGACTGTAGGGACTGTTGGACTTTTATATTACCCCTAGTTCCAAAATTTCCTGTATCTCCTCCCTCACAGTCTGTTTTACTCTCTCAGGTACCTTATAAGGGGCCCGCCTAATAGGCCTTTGGGGTCCTTTATCCACCTGGTGCTGCACCAGGTGGGTGCACCCTGGTTTCCCTGTGAACATGTCCCCCCAAACTCCTGTAACACTGCTCTGATTTCTCAAACCTGGGTAGGAGATAGCTGCTGGGACATTGTTACCTCTTCCACTGAGGTATCGGTCTGAGCTTCACTGAAATCAGTTACCAGATCTCCTTCTGACTCCTCCTGCAATCTACTGCAAATACTCGGCACAAGGGCCTCCCTATCATGATAAGGTTTCATCATGTTAACATGGCACAATTTGTGCTCCTGCCTCCTGCCTAGTAGTTCTAACCATGTAGTTAACATCACTTACCTTTATTACCATCTTGTAGGGTCCCTCCCATGCTGCTTGCAGCTTGTTGTGACTGACAGGAATGAGAGCTATTCCCTGCTACCCTACAGCTCGAGCTTTCCTGTCATACCATACCTTTTCCTGTTGTTGGGCTTCTGCCAGGTTCTCCTGGGCCAAACCCATGAGTTTCCTGAGCCTTGTCTTGAAGTTTAGGACATATGCTACAATAGACTCCTTGTGAGGTTCACACTCACCTTCCCACTCATCACAAATTAAATCTAGAGGTCCCCTCACCCTATGCCCATACAGCAACTCAAAGGGTGAAAAACCTGTGGATTCCTGGGGAACCTCTCTGTAAGCAAACAACAGATGGGGCAAATATTTGTCCCAATCCCTCTTAAACTGGTCCGCAAATGCCGGTAGCATGGACTTGAGTGTAGAGTTTAACCTCTCAACAAGACCATTAGTCTGGTGATGGTAGGGGGTGGTCTTCAGATGCTTTACCCCACAGTACTTCCACAGACAAGCCAGCAGGTCTGACATGAAATTGGCACCTCTGTCAGTCAGTATTTCTTTTGGGAAACCTACCCTGCTGAAAATCTCTTACAAAGCATTTGCCACCTTTTCTGCCTCAATAGAGGACAAAGTCACTGCCTCATTGTATCTTGTAGCATAATCTGCTACCAATAGGATATACTTTTTCCCTGTGGAGTTGGGGTACTCAGAGGCTCCACAATATCCATAGTTACCCTCTGAAATGGCTCCTTATTCACAGGCAAAGGCATCAAAGGGGCTTTCACCTTGTCTCCTGCCTTGCCTACCTTTTTGGCACTGCTCACAGGTCCTGCAGTACCCTGTCACATCTCTGGAAATTCCAGGCCAGTAGAAGTTCTGCATAATATTTCTCTTTGTACGTTTTATGCCCATATGACCTGCAAAGGGAATATCATGGGCGATGGCTAAAAGTGCCAGACAGTAGGCTCCTAGGCACTTCCAACTGCTGTATCCTCTCACCTTCTAGCCCTCCCTCAGGGGTCCACTCTCTATACAGTAACCCTTTGTCCCAGTGTACAGATACCCCTTCCCTTGAGAATCAGGTACCTCACCAGCTACCTGCCTCTGGCCTTGCAATGTAGGGTCTGAGAGCTGAGCCTGTCTTATCTCTTTCTTTGTAACCCTTCCCAGCTCCCCTTCCACAGGAAGTCTGGCATCCTCTGACAATGGTGCCTCACTGTCAGCCTGGGTACTGCTACTCACCTCTACCTTTGCAGTCACTCTGTCCAAGGGAACATCAGTACCCACAAGCAGCTGTGGCTCACCTTCAGTCTCAATGCTACAGGGTAGCTCCCTCCCTGAAGTAACCACCTCACCAGTCCTGGCTGCAAGTATGCTGTCTGTCTGGGTCTCCCCCAGGCTGTCAGACCCACATGCTTGTCTCTAAGCCTGACTTACATGTAATTGCACTAACACATAGTACTGCCTCATCAAAATCCTTCTCTATCAGGACATCTGCAGGATGGTAGTTTGGTACTCCTGTTGTCTCAAGACAACCTTCTATTGGTATTTTCTCTTTCCTACTTACTAGCTCTTACCTTTTGTTCCCCACCTTGGGTTCATGGACATCTGTATGCCACATGGCCCCACTGGTTGCATTCAAAACATTTAACCCTAGGTACTGGACATGTACCTGGACTAGCGACTTCTCCTGCTACTGGCAGATTCTATTGGGGCAGTCTGGGCTGCCCACCATGGGTTCCTTTAGATCCATGAGCAGTACTTGAGGTCTCTTTCCTGTGCAGAGATGCCCTGCTTGTTAGGTATAGGTCTCCCTTCTTCTTCAACTCCTCTGAAGTAGCACTTTGTCTATCAGCTAACCAGATCCTCATATCCTCAGGCAAAGTGCTAAGGGCAAGTCTGAAACCCAGGACCCTGTGCAGTACAGTCAGCACAACATACCACCAAACGGTCTGCCAGCCCTTCAAAAGTGATGACCTGACATCCTCTCCCCCACCTATGAAATAAGTGCTCAGTTCAGCAACATATTCACATACTCTTTCATCTGCCTTGAGTCTATGCTCACAAAATGTTTTCCTGTAAGTTTCAGGTGTTGGCTTAAAAAATTCTAGCAAGCAATTCTTAATATCAGTGTAATCAAAACACTCATGATCAGTTAAATTTAGACAGCACAGTTACAGCTTTACCATGGAGTAAGGGGGTCAGGAACCTACCCAGAGCCTTTGGTCAACATCATACTGTTTACATACCCTTTCAAACATAGGAATGAAACTATCAAAATTATCCCTCTCTGTAAACTGTGGAAGAAATTTACTGACCTGTTGTGATTCTGGGTCCAGTTACTCTCTTCCCCATTATGTCCATGACTCTGGCAAAGAGTCAGCATCTCCTTTTCATGCTGCCTCTGTCTTTCCTTCTCCTAAGCTTCCAGGTGTAGCAGTTTCTCATTCACCGCAGCCTGTAGATGTCTCAGTCTCTCTGGTGCTCCTGTTTCCAAATGCCTGGCCTCCAACTTGTCTCTTTAGCTCCAGATGGATTTTTAAGTCTTCGGCAGAAAGGTTGAGCTGTCCATTCTCTGAGTTTTGTACACCTCCACTGCCAGTCTGATTGTCCTCCTGATTGCTGTTTTCTGATGCAGCTGTGACCAAAGCTGCAATCATGTCTGCCTTAGTCAGTTTTCCATGCACCAGTCCCTTAGCCTGGCACATCTCAGCCAACTGGCTCCTTGTCAGCTTGCCATACTCCTCTGCTGACATGCTTGCCTGCTCCCCCTGACTAACTAAGCTAACAAAAGAAATAAAACAATTGTGATCTGAACTCTGAATATTCACTGCATGGCTGATACAGAGTACAAAAACACCTTCAGTGATCACTGTACACAAGCTACAGGAATTCACTATCCACACCACTACAAGCCAATTAGTATGTGCCAACCAATTAATATGTGGTGTGGATATCCCTCCACTGCCAAACAATTAATATGTGATGCCCGTGCACTGGCACAGCAATCAAGGAGCCTCAATCCTCACCACTAACACCAGTGAGGGGCGTCCACATTGGGAAGGATAACAAATACACAATAAAGTATAATTTCCTTTAAAAGCACACAGAGATCACAGTTAGTCTGGGGCTGGTTTCTCCCTTTCTCTCCAGATCCCCAAAAATACCCCCCCCCACTGGCACAGCTGTAGGGTATAGATCTCAGACTAGATGCCAAGCTAAAACCTCCAGCACCCTCTCTGTCCAACCAGTGCTTTGTGTCCCTGCCCAAATAGCTGACATCCACACACTTTGAAATATGAGTTTTATACAAACACACAGACATTCCTGGGGAAGGCTGGCACAGGTTCTCCAGCTATGCCTATTCCTGCCAGGCTATATAAGGTAGTATTCACCACAAACAACCACTAATATCAGCTATTAATAAGCCCTTATCAAAGGGTGTCTTAAGTATTATTGTGCGAGATTATTATCCAGCTGGTAAGTGTGACTGAACAGCAAGACTACTGGAGTGGCTGTACAATGTACTCTAGAGCTTACATTATCTGTACACAAAACAGCCACAGTTGAAAGGTTCAAAATATGTAATAATAAATAATAAAAACAAAAGACAATACTTCTTACTACACAGTGCTAGTCGAGAGTTCAGAGATCACAGGAAAATTATTAAAATAATACAGTAGAATAGTTCTGACATCAATACAGAAAAACAGCTAGTCTAATCTTCCTATTTCCTAGCTTATATCTAAGAGCAAACACAGTTTTAAAATAAAGTTGCATATAGAACAAGACAGTGCTAGTGATGTTGGATGTTCTGAAGACAAATGCCAAATGCTCTGAGTCTCTCTGTCCTTAAATTGATAGCACAGTACTACTGACTCATTTCAGATTACATTATTTTTTCTCTGGTTCCCAGGTTAACAGAAACTTTTTGATATTGCACCTGGTCAGAAAGCTATAGCAATAAAAGACATTATACATGCAAAGTCTAGCAATTAACTCTGGTCTCAAAACAATAGCAAGAATTCCTTCATCCAGACATCTCGGCTCTGAGCTTTTCAGATCAAACAATTATACAATGCTTGGCTTATCAGCTTTCCTCCAGCAGAGTGCAATGTGGTTCCATTTTTGAAATTCAACATTTACAAAGAGAACAAGCATGTGACTTACATTAATATTTACAATACTTCTATCTAGCTAGGCTGGCAGCCTTCACATATCTTCACTACCCTTTTAAAGTTTAAACTTCTTCGGCTATTATGTGCTTAACAAACCTTTGTTATTCACCTTTCTTCATCAAAAAAAGAGCTTAAGTAAAAGTTTTTTCCACCCAAATTTGGAATGTATTTGTTGCACTCTTTGTACTACATTAAGATTATTGAGAAACCTGCACTACAAAAAAGACATGTTATATATTCAAGAGAATTAAACTGTTATGTAGCATATCAATAAGCTAATGCAAAGAGCATGGTCATGTTGGTTGTTTGGTGGAAGTCTCAGAGCAGTGTACATTATAACATCTGAAACAAACAAAGCCTAAACTGTGACTATGGAAAGATATTACTTGGCCAGAGAGCTACTACATTTATTACATTATCAATAGAATTTTAAATTGCTTTTGTTTGCACTGAACAATAAAAAATAATTAACAGTGTAACAGCAACATTAACGAACACACAGTTTATGGCAAGTATTGGATGACAAATATATCAGCGGTTTCATCACATTCCTCAAAAGGATGGACAATATTGCCTGGTTTGTATAAGGTGAAAAGACTAAAAAAACAGTTAAAACAAAGATCCTAATTCCTGACAAGTGTTTTATGATAGGCTGTCATGCCCTTCTTTTGTCATACCCTTTACTTACCAACATTATTACTCAAGGAGATTTCTCCAGGTCTTGCAGGTGACAATTCAAGAAGATTTTCTATACTGCACTTTGCCTTTTAAATGTCTTGAACATCCTTTTGGCATAACCATTTTTGCCGAGACGGGTAACAGTAATACCACTCTGTGTTTTAAAGTTAGTTAATGGTGCTTCCAGCTGTGTGTAATGTAAAACTTTATTTTCTACCACTGGAATTTCAGCCCGGATCATGTCAATCATACTTTCCTTCCCATAGGAGACCGGTGGTTTTCCAGCAGAGGCTAGACTTTAAATCTGGCTGCAGAAATCTGATTACTATCCTATTGATAGCTTCCCAGATTTTGGCACTGGGGAATATCACCATAAGAAGTAAGAGTAATACAGTCTGCTCTGTGTATTGCCACCATGAGACCTGACTGGTTCTTTCTGTTTTCCTAAACCATATGGATATCTGTTGTCATTGCACTACATTTTTCATTACAAGAATGAGTAATTTCATGTCATACAGAAGCTTTCTTCTGAAGTCTTGTAAGGGGAAAGCAGGCCCTTCTCCTAACTACCTACTCCTTAGTAGTGGTCCTAAAGGAAATGGAAGCTGACTGTCGTTACGTCTTTGTATAGTAATGAGACTACCAAAACGCATCTCTGGCCGGTACACGCATCCCTCAAACAGGACTCCACAGTACATCTTAGCTAGCATTATGTGTTTATGGCACCCCATTCTTTATTGGGAATAACAAAGGTATTACAGCTAAATATTGTATCCATTGATGCTGACAGTCTTATCATACCAATTCTTATAAACTGTTTGCTCAGCCGATCTACATTTCATCCCCTCAGAAGTCAGGTCACCTGTTTTGCTCACATTTCTTACATTCTGAATAAGATATCAGTTGTGTGCTGTTAGGGTCCCTATTAATTATTCGAACTTTTCAAAGTTCGAATGCCATATGGTTGACACCATATGATCAAACTTTGAAAAGTTTGAAGGTTAAAAGCAATGGCTCCGTACGGCACAGAAAGGGAAAATGTCCCTTTTCTGCACTGAAGTGCGATCTCGGAGTTGGCATATTTAAGTAGGGGGTGTGGGGAGTGCTGGGGGGGGGGCTTGCCCTGCTCAGAGCGTTCGAGTAAGGGTTTTTTTTGTTCAATTTTTTATTATGTTTTTGAAGTTTCAAACTTCGCTCGTATGTTGTTGAACATATGAGGTTTAAAGTTTTGAAACTTCGAATATATAATATAGTCCCTGTTGGTAGGCCTCAGCGAGGCACACTCTTAGGCATTCTCTCTCTATAAATCACAAAATTATAATGTAAGGCCATTTTATCTGTTGGAGTTGTAAATTTATTTTAAGCATGATACAAAACGTATCTGCTGTAATAAAGACAAGACTGGGAAAAATATTTGAATTTAAATTGTACATAGAGCACAAGTAAATGTGATACATTACAGTATTTCTTTAGAGCAATTACTGAACTACAGAAATGCAGAATGTATGGTTATTGAAATAGGCATCTATCTTTTACTATTTTTATGTCTCAACTGCTGTGATATTGCCTTTTCCCTATTGCTTGTAACAGTTGTGGTTTTCTGGTAAACCACTTAGGATTACAGTCTGTCAATAATGCTATTTATTAGTGTTTCATACGTATTGTTCAGAAAATACATGTCGATGTAACACTTGCTCTATTAACTTTGTAAGTGAATTAGACTTTGTGTCTTTTGGCTTTTCCCGGTTAAGGGTCGCCACAGCGGAACTCCGGTCCTCTAATGATTGTCAGTAGAGTTTTACGTGCTGGCTTGCAGGGCCTAACGCACAACCTTCAATGAAGGAACGCCCATTCACGCATGTCGTCACACAGAAGACGCTCTAACTGAAAATCGAATGGGCAACGTCTAACTGTGAGGCGACAACGCTACCGCAGCACCACCACCGCAGTATTTAAAAATGGTCTCTAATTTTGGGTCTTTGTCTAGAATGCTAAGCAAAGATGTTCAGAGGCATGGATAGATGCTCTATGACAGTGTAAATTGTGTCTGTAATATATAGGAAATATTTTAGTGTTCGTATTAGTGGTTGTAGATGGATACCGAAGCATGAAAACATAATTTTGAATGCTGAGAATATGATGACTGAATTTAACTTTGTATTGTTAATTGCACTGAATCTTGGAAGGAAATGGACTATAGAAAAAAAAAAGTGTTTCATAAAATGCACATACCAAATATGAGTTTATCTCAAAGACTAATTAAAGGCAGAGTTTAAAAGGCTGGAACAAATTAAAATTATTAGTAAAAAAAACAGCAGCATGGATGAAACCTGTTCTAGCAGAGAAGGTAGGAGGAAGGTTGTGTGTATCTGGATGTTATAGCCTTAATTAAACACCTGGAAGAAAGAATAATCTCGTAGGCACTCTGAGTGCCTTAAATAGCAAATATGAAGTGGTCAAAGTCATATCATGACAGCCATAAACTCAGGATTTTCTTTGTAGAAAAGAAGGTAACATGAGTTCTAGTTGTGCTCATTTAACAAACCCTGGTAGGTACGGACTCTTAAGCCTTCTGTTTCCAGAATCTCTCAGATGTATTTGATAGAACCAGAACATAGCTGATTGAGGGGTTGAAGGAGACTACATTGACAGCTGTTGAGCTGGTAAAGAATACTTGCATGCAAAAATGACTAGTTAAAACTGCCTTTATTCATAACTGTGCAAATAAATGTAATGTAACATTTAATAGAGAAAAGTACAAATGCAGTCTACAAGAAATCAGGAAAATATGTTAACAACAAAAGGCTCAGACCTGGTCACAGAAAAATTGCAGCAATTAAAATGCTGTTATAGGTTCATACCTTCCCAGGTTAGTACTAAGCTTATTTTTTATATACACTTTGTTGACCAGAAAGCTAAAATCCCCTTCAGGGGAAACCCAAAGTGTTGTTCATGCTGATTAGGGGAAATTTGACCAGGGCACTGGGAAACTTCCCCTATTCCTTTTCTAGTAAGTTGGACATATTCTTCACCAACCACCAACTCAGGTAGGGCAGGCCTCAGTTTAACATCTCATCAGAAGGATGGCACACAAAGGAGTGGATCACCCCATTATGCAGAATTGCAATGCAAGTATTGGAAATGACCCCAAATGCCCAGTGTTGGAATAGAACCTGTAGCCTTCTGCTCTTCCAGCAGCAAAGACATGCTACCTGTTGAGCTACTGGGACACAAACCCCTTATGTATGGAGAGCCAGCAAGTGGATTAGCCACAATTATCTTTTAGTGAAAAGAGTAGATTAGTTTCCCCTGGACAGAAGAGCTTTGTATTAATGCCAGCTGAGACTTTTTGGCAACCCATGTATTCACTGAGTTTGGCTTTGAAGGTAGCCAGGGAAGTACTTTGCTTGACATGCAGAGGAAGTCTGTTCCAGAGATGGTGAAGGTGTTAGTGAAGCTGCTATGAAGTAAAACATTTCAGGTCTATAGATGATGTTAACCGTACGATGAATGTTCATATTTATGCATTGGGTGTTTTTAGACAGTTATATGAAGCTGAAGAAAGCCAAAAAGTACAAGGTTTCTCAGTGTGAAACACTAAGCAGAGTAGAGGGACAGGGTCTTTAACCAGGCAGGGTAGCCTAATTGTCTTAAATAAGTCAAGTTTCTCACGAGTTTCATATTTACAGGGTTGTTAGATATGTGCACTCCAAAAGAAGCATTGTATTTGATGATGGTCTAGAAAGCAACAAGTTCAGAAGGACATGGACAACCTTGGGCCAATGAGATGCCCCAACTAATAAGATATGAGAGGCACAAGGACTTCCTGTACAGGTTTACCTGCAAGCAATCAAAGCATGCTGCTGTGACTCACCTGTTTCTGAAAAATGAATAGCAAAAACTGATGAGTCAAAAACCCTAAATATATATATTTTTTGCATAGAAGCAAGCACCCCTGCACCTTCTGTGGTTGTGGGACTGTGCCTCCCACATCTCCTACATTATGTATACCAACTTCAAGGTTGCACCACAGTTAATAAAAAAGGAGAAATTCCCCTAAAATATTCTCTGCTGGCTTGCACAATACAGCACTTTCCAAGTCAAACTCACCAGAGTATTATATTTATGAACTAGAGCCACTTGTCCACCAATGCACCAGATGACTTGTAAACCACTGTGACATTATCAGAGGAGAGCTCTTGGTCGATGTAGGAGACCAGTTTTTTAAAGCTCATTTTGAGGAGAGAGCTACCAATGTGATAAGATGAGGGGACAGGAGTTATGCTGAAGGTAACGATGTCGCACCCCTATGAATTTAGGGTGAGCCAATGTCTAATACACCAGGTACTGATGTGATCCAAGCCCAGATGAAAAATATGGGTGTCAAGTTTGGGAATTGGTAAGTTAATCTAATTTGCCTTTGTTCCCAAAATTTATTGCAGAGAAACTTTGGATAACACTTTCATTTTTGAGAAGTAAATGGCAAATAAGAGGGGATTTGAGACTGAGTCCTGTCATTTACCATTAGTGACTTCTGTGCAGCTAGAGGAGATACTCCCTACCTTAACAATGTAAGGTTAACTATGAGACTGGAAACTTTGCCTGTGCTACCAGCAAGATGAATGGTATCTAAGGCCTTGGTCAAGATAGGCATTGTGAACAGTCAGGCCCTTGTCTGTGGCTTCAGCAGTCTTGTCAAAAAAACTGTATAGCTTGAATACACATGACTTGCCTTTAGCACATCCAAATTAAGTAACATCAAGGACTTACAGTTTGCTTATGTTATTGTTAATTAGTTCCTCAATAATAGATTCCATGGCTGTAGAGATAATGCTATTAAGACTACCCGACCTGTAGTTAGCACTGTCAGTCACACGGCCACCCCTGTTGAGGTGTACAATGGGTGTAGTTATCCAAGCTTTAGAGGAGTTGTTTCTGATAGATTAAGTTTAGAGATCTGGAATGAGTTGGGGTATGTATTGTTTGACAGTTACAAGCAAATTCCCTGAAATATTATCAGGGCCCACTGTTATAGTTTTAGAGGGTGCTGATATGACATGATCTAGGGTGATTTTAGGTGGGAAAGTAAAGTAAAAAACTGTGGAACAGGCAGTGGGATGTGTGAGAAGGGCAAAGCTGGAATTGAGTTTGTCAGGCAGGATGCCATTGGAGATAAGTTTAGATCAGGACTTGATGTTACTTCTGGGTCTCCTAATGCAGTTGAAGAAGGCCAAGTAAGATATCCTTGTGTATGAGTTAGTACTCTAATGAATGGATTCTCAGTTCCACTAAGGATCTTGCTTAAAACTTTTAGATGGTTTCTATAATAAGGAAAAGAAGACTTTTTCACAAAGAGTTGTACACTTTTTTTATTTTATTTCCTGTAGACTAGACTGGTATGTGATTTCCACCATATTGGCTCCTTTTGATTTTTTCACAATGCTTCTGCATATGAGAACAGCACCCTGTATTAATGGGAAGTAAAACCCTAAGGATTATGTGTAATCAAGGGTGACATAATGAACGGGTTTGTTAGCAGGCTGTGCCAGCGGCGGCTGTCCAGCGCATCAGTAATAGTAATAGGCTGGCTTTAGAATATACTGAAGTATTGTATTGTATAGTACAGTATGGTATGGTACGGTATGGTATGGTATATTGTTTTGGGGTGAAGGTTGCAGATAAATGATCTGATTAACTGGGGAGGTGGTGACACAGGAGGTAGTACAGGCAGATGACCAGCTGGTTAAGTGAGGATGGAGGAGATGTACACTTCTGGTGGGGTCTGTGACAGTTTGCACTATAGAGAGAGAGAGATGGCATTTAGAAAGTCAAGGAAATTACAGGTGTATTTAATACTGGTTGTATATAGTTGGTCTGTTAATTAAGTGGCAATTAAAATCAATAATTTAGAGCATTTCGGTTAGTGGATAGCCTTTGAGCTAATTTTGACGCATGTTGTGCTGTGAAGCAGAATAAAAAGGGGATATGTAATTGGCAATAATGTGGTAAATGGTATGCTGAGATGCATTAGGACAACTACAAGTTCTAAATTGGTATTGTACAAAATGTGACCTAGCTAAAGCACCTTATGAGGAATATAGACATACTTCCAGGATTACCAGGTGTCCTAAATGTATAATAGGTGCTGGTGGTGCTGCAGTAGTGTTGTCGCCTCACAGTTAGACGTTGCCCGTTCGATTCTCAGTTAGAGCGTCTTCTGTGTGGCGACATGCGTGAATGGGCGTTCCTTCGTTGAAGGTTATGCGTTAGGCCTGGCAAGCCAGCACGTAAAACTCTACTGCCAATCATTAGCGGACCGGAGTTCCGCTGTGGCGACCCCTAACCGGGAAAAGCCGAAAGACACAAACAAACCCTAGTTAGCAGGTATTGCTATCATTGTTTTGAAACCGTCTCCATAATTACACAAATATGGATTTCTTCAAGTGTGAAGTAGGCCCTGAAGTTCAAGAATTTTGTTGTTTGCTAGCTTAATACATTTGATATGCAGTAGTTAGTTCACTACTTACAGTATGTAAGTTAAAAAAAAATATGACACAGCAGATATTAACAAAATAACAGAATAGAAATTCTACTAAATAACCAGCAGAAGAAATCCTGCGTTTAGTGTAAGTGTGGGAAAATCAAAACCAATGAAATCATCAGCAGGAGTAGTAGAATACAAACCACAAGAGAAGCTTAATTGTATGGCGGATGCACAATGCTGTTCATATAAGGGAACCTAAAAAGTCTGTCAGCTGGATGTGGTCAGCAGAGTTATAAATTAGATGCTAAATCCACTCCATTCACTGTAGGGTACAATGAGGCTGCAGACTGCACAGGATTCAGCAACAGATATCCACTATCGGATGGTGAACCATTGATGTTAAAAGGATAAAGAAGCACAGTGTGGAGCAGCTCTGTACTAGTATAATCATGTCTGTGTCATGTAACTTGAGCAGGTTTGTGCAGGGAGGAATAATCCTACCCAAATGAAGTAGGCCTAGATCATACAAAGAGACAGAATGGCTTTTTGGTCCCCATGAAGGTCATTTGATACCTTATCAGATGGGGAGTAGAACAGTGTCTGAGCAGTGAAAGATGAGGGATTTATAGGTTTTTGTGGAACTGGCTTGAGGACTTCTGCACTCTCTGCAGCTCAGCCAAAAAGCACATCAAGCTTTGCAACCATCCAAGTGTAAAAAATCCAGGTGGCCTCAGGGGACATGTGGAGCCAGCCAATCGGGGAACATTCAAGTATAATCTGCCTCTCTCAAACCATCATCTGGAATAAAGAAGATTTCCTTTCCTCCACAAAAAAACAAAACAAAAAAAAACAAATGGACACTTCAGGCAAATCCAGATATTCATCTGTGTGTGTGGCGTGGGGGGGGGGGGGGGGGGGTGTTGTGAAACAGAAGCATTTTCTTCTCTCTCTCTCCTCCTCCTCCTCTGTCTTTTCATGGTGTTCATTATAGCATATCATGCAGCCCTTAGGCAGACGCAGGCAAAATGGAAGCAAGCCAGTCAATCAGGGCTGAAATAGAATCTACTCCCCTGAAGCACTTGTCCAGAATGAAGAAACATGCCTCTCCTAGCACACAAGGCCAGGGTAACAAATGCTGTAAGTAGGTCCAAGTATGGAGGTTATGCATGAATCCCACAGGCTACAGTGTAGATTGTTTTTTCTTCTTCTTCTTCTTCTTCTTCTTCTGTTCTCCATTCCCTTTTCAGTGTCCTCATTATGGTGCAGTCGATATCTGAAATGTTGGGGCCCTCTTTTGTAGGCTCGATAATATGGAGACTGAATGGTCTTAAAAAGCAGACTTTATTAAGTTCAAGATGGCCATTCTCTGCATATATTCCCTTTTCTGCAAGGGTTGGGGTAATCTCAGAGCTGGTATATATAAATTTGGGGGTGTTGGGACTGGTCCTCCACATTGGGTAATGCAGGGACTTGCTTTTCTGCAAAACTGCAGCTTGAGTGCTACCTACCTCTTATAGCATCTGCTTCCAAAATAAACTATACCGCCATCCAAATAATCTCCATCTCACTTTGCCACTTCCTTAGCCTTTCCCCCAGAGTATTGACACCACTGCCTTACACTAGCCACAGCCAACTGTCTGCCAGTTCAACAACAAGCCATTCTACTCCTTTGCTCACAACTTCTCTAGATCCTGAAATAACTCCTGCCCTTCTTTTTCCTCTAGCTTACTTAGACAGCCTCCATCATATAACCTTAGATGTACCAGCCACCCAGGGCCTCTCTTGCAAGCAACTAAAAGCAGACTTTAGTGCTCTAACTACTCCCTTACCATCCTGGGACTCAAGTTCTGGAGGGATCTTCCCTCAAATCTTAAACACCTCTCTAACTACTCCTTATTTCAGGCAGTATAGCACTAGCTGCTTGTAAATTCTCTGATACAGGTCACATAACTTAGACTCCTACTCTCCGAGACTACAGCATCTCTTCTCTGACTCCTAACATGTTGCTACTCTAAATGATGTAAAGTACTGTACATAGTGCTTTCTTTTGACTATCTTCTTAAATCATTTTTTCTATAGTATATTAATAATTCCTTTGTTTGTAGCTGTTCTATAAATTATTTTTATATTTTTTCCACTTGATGTGTGTGTTTGCATTCTGGGTTGCGATTGGAACAGTGAGATCAGTGCTCTGCTCCAGTTAACACAAAGTATAAATAAATACATAAAAAGCTTAAAGGAAAAGACCAACATTCCATATTCACTCCTTCCTGCATTTGTGGCATTTTTTTTTTTTTTTGGTGTATTGTTACTCGGTTTTATGAGTGTCAACACTTCAGTTGGGAGCCATGCAGTCAGCAGCTTAGACAAAAGGAGTGGTAAGCTACACAATGTTATAACAATCAAGGGGGCTTCAAGTGAAATGAGAGTGGGTTACAGTCAATTTACTTAAGGCATTTATCTCGGATGCCATTCAGTAGAAAATATTGCTGAAAATCACTTTTGCTGATCTTTGTTGCACTTTTCCATACTATTGTTCAACTTTGGAATTAGTATATATAAATTCTGGATACAGGTGGAGTCTTGCCCCTATGTAGAGAGTTTTTTTTTTTTAAGTGGTAGTTGGCAATTTGTTCTACTCAATGGCATTCAATATAAATGACTTTAGTTACTCAACATGAATCTAGAGGTTGCCAATTAGCCATTGAAGGTTTTCATGGAATCCAGTCTTCTGAAAAAGACACATAATATGAAAACGCTTACCTTTTGTCTCAAGTGAATGAATGAACACAGAAAATAAGTAAATACCATTCATCAGGCACTACTGGTAGGTCACAGTAGACAACAAGGAGGAATCCTCACAATGTGCAGTATAAGGTAACCCTAGTTTTTTGTAGAACAGTCCTAGAAACTTTGTCCAAGATATTGAAAATAAGATGGATTAGGGGATTAATGCTATCTGGTATTGCAGTGCGCACCTTGCAGGAGGGAATATGAAAGGGAATGAAACTGAAGAAAGTATGGGCCTTCCCAGTACGACCTTCTAGTGCGTTCTTGTAAGAGCAGATGAGATGATACTCTGAAGGCCTTCTAAACTCAAGATGACACAAGGGTGAGCAACTCAAGAACCACGGCTTTAAAAATGATGACAGAGTGAGAAAAAAAGAGCAACAGTGCAACTACCACAGTTTGGTAGTTCTCACAAATTAAACCCTGTCCAGTTATATGTGCCTTAAATACAAAAGCTACATTATTTATTTATTTTTTTATTTTATTTATATTTGTTGACCGGGAGTGTCCGACTGGACGTAGGTCCATTTTCAGCGGAGGCCTGGGGAGAAAAGCTCCACAGTTAAAATAAACAGACAGTAGTTACGATTAACAATTTACATAGCAATTACTTACAACATATTTACAGATGAAGATCATAGTACATCAGTAGACAACTAGAATCTTTATCTGTGAAGTACATAACAGACATTAACAAATGTTAAAATAAGAAGTTCCTGTTGTATAAGTACTAGGCTTATGAGCATCTGAGCTTGCTATAATCAAGGTAGTTAGTGGAGTGGAAAGAAAGGTAGTGGTTGGATGGGGTGGGTGATATTACAGTGGGAGTTGCAAGGGCATAGCCAGCATGTTTTTAGGTGCGCTTTTAGTAAAGTTTTGAAGTGGGTGCATGATGGTACGGAGGTAATTGTGGGTGGGAGGGAGTTCTATAATTCGGCTATGGTGCAAGAGAATAGTGCTTCATCAGCAGAGTTATTGGCTTTAGTGATCTGCAAGTGATTTTTGTTGCTGGATCTTAGTGGTCTGGCAGTGCGATAGGGTTGGAGTAGATTCTGGAGGGATGGGACATTTAGTGGATGGTTTACTAGTTTGTGGGCGAGTGAGAGTTGATACCATTGAAGGAGGTGAGGGAGTTCAAGCCAGCCCAGTTCAGCAAGTGAGAGACAGTGGTGACTACGGTAGGATGCCCCTGTGGCGAATTTGGCAATTTTGTTGTACATCTCAGTTCCTCCTACAAAAATGGAGAGTAGGATCACTGAAATCGATTAGTCAACGATGTCTATATAGCATTATATCACTATAGTACATAGCTGTGTTTTATCACAGAAAATACACAAAGAAAATCCTTGCAGTGCTATACCGCATGAAAGCATTAAGTTAAACCTGACTTTGCTGTTTCAGAGTCTGAATATGTGAGGCTCATGTTGGTACAAAAAAAAATGAATTAACTGCACCAGTAATACAGTGAGAGATTGTCTTTTTGTTACTCCATTCCCCACACCACTAACATGTGACACTCAACTCAACAAACATGTTAAAACATTCCAAGTAATTGGGGTACATCTAGTGACTAACTGAAACATAGCCGTACACATCAGCAACATAAAAGTAACAAAAAATAAACTGTACTTCCTTTGTTTGTCACCATATCTCTGTTTCTAACCCCAGAAGAAAAGAGAGCAGTAAGTATAAATATCCTTGAGCCACAACTAGAAGGAGCCCTGCCGCTATTGGCATACCCCCTTCTAATAAAAATTTTAAATGAATTACTAACCCTCTCATACAAAATCTGCAGATGTATGCTGCTGCTGCTGTCCTCTGACATGAAACCACTGTGTGCGACTCTAGTGATATAACTGGCTACCCATAAAGGAGAGCAGGCCTACTATTACTGTGTCTGTTACAATAGACACTCTACACTTAATCCCCCCACACACAGGAGCGAGTTGACCATCAATGAGTCCTCATACCAACTTTGATCATAAACCAGTAGAGTCCAAGAATTATATAGACCAAAAAAAGTCACTGTCCTCCACCAAACAGGCCTGTGCTAACACCAGTACTTTGGTCCTCGCTCGTAATGTGTATACAATACAGTACTGTCAGAGACTAGACAGAAAGCCATCTGCTCATGCTTCACTTACCCCCCACCACCAAAAACAATCTCAACAAGCATAATCCTCTCATTAGTAACCACCATAAACCTCACAGCCCACAATGTAAAAATCAGGTGAGACATACTACTATGCCTTATTCTTCTCACTCAAGGCCTTCCACTGCCTATAATTTCCCCTCCCCCACCAAGACAAAACCACAATTCCCAGTCTACCATTTAACATCCTGCCCTTCCCAAATAATTGCATAATACTGACTTTGCCACCTGTATCTCTGTGTATATATGTATGTCGTGTCTTAAGTTTAGCATCTGTTTCTGCTTTACTGCCGTGTATATACTGAGCCTGTCATGTCCTCTTTACTGTTCTCTTGATAAAGCTGTACTGGGAGTAATCACACTGTACTGTGTACTGTTTCTCTGTTTTGATGTACATTTGTGTTACCTTATTTCTGTTGTAACTCATGGACTATGAAATGGAGCCAGCGCCTATCACTCTGCTCATGCAGTCAAAAAGCCAAATAAGTGACATAATCAGCTTCAGGGTTGCAAGCACTTCAGTAAAATGGTAATCCCCCCTATTTGTTGAATTGTAGTGTGACTATAACTTCACAAGCTGATACAGCTACAAGTCTAAGTAGTGTAGTACGTTTGTATTTCCTTTAGAAAATGCTCATGAATGCTGTTTCTTTATACCATGTAGTACTACTGTTGCCTGCAGAGAGCCTTCCTGGAACATAAGGGATAACAACTTTCTGCAAATGTCCTTAATATTGAAACACACATCTGCTGCTTTACTGTGTATAGTCTTTCAGCATAGTTTCATGATGTAATTGTTTGTTGCAGGACCATTCTGTATACTGAGACCCTGCCGTCCATGACAAATTCATCTCTGTACATTGCCCAGCTATCTACACTGGGTGCCTCACTATAGTCATGTGCATTTGGCTTGACAAGTGTGAAACAGGAGGTGGGATTCAACAAATAGAGGGGATTCTTTGATGCAATGCATCTCTTACAGGGAAATGGAGAACATCAACATCTGTGCATTGACAGAGACCTGGTTCAAGGCTCCAGAGAGCACCCATGTATTACCAGGCTATAATTCATACCACACCTTTCGGCCACCTAACCTGGACAGAAACGCTAAAGGGAGAGGCGTGTCCATATTCATTAAGGATATCCACACCTCCAGGCTAGTTGCTCAGCATAATGCATCCGAGATATCCAAGCGCAACTATCTCTGGGCAAGACCGCAATCCAAATTGTAACTTGTTACAGATTCCCCACTATGCCTCAGGATTCCCACTCCTCATTTTTTGCTACACTGGAAAATATTAGGGTACAACCCAACACTCTAATAATGGACAATTTCAACTACCCCACCATTAAATGGGAAAAATACTCATGTACCAACTCCTTCGCTCAACGTTTTCTTTAATTCATAAATTCCAATGCCTTGAATCAACTTATCCACACCTCCACCAGGGGCAGCAATATCCTAGACCTGGTCATTACCAACATGAGAGACCGGTGATCCACACCAGAGGTCAATTCCTCATTGGTCAGATCTGACCACAAGCTAATCAACCTAGACATCCACATGCTGCCCCTACCCCCCATTAGAGAAACCACATTAAAAAAATTTCTCCAAAGCTAACTTCATGCTTTTTAAGACAGAAGTGGCAAACTTCACGACACCCATGCAGACCGAAAATAGAGACACGACTGCTGAATTCTACACAAATACACTTTATAAGCACTTACACGAGTGCATGGATTGTGCTGTCCCTAACAGAACCAAGATGCTATCCTCCAAAAAAAAGGAAGCCAATCTGGCGGTTCCCCTGCCATAAACAAACTCGACAACAGAAGAAAGAAACTGTTGCAAAAAAAGAGTAAAATCCCATGATTGGTGGAACTCCCTCATCAGCCTCCATAAGAAGCTGAGATCCCTCATAAAATCCTCCAAAGCTAGTCAGGAAAAGAAAATCGCCACTGATTTTAAAGACAACCACAACGCATTCTATAGCTATGTCAAGAATCTCATGGCAACACTCAGATCTGCTCTGGGTTACAACACAATGGCAATAAATATACAGAACCAACTGATATTACCAACATCCTGGCAGATAGGTTCAGTGCTAACTTTACCCCCCCCCCACCCCTAAAGGGCCCATCTCTATACTGGATGAATGCAAAGTTCCTGTAATCACGGCTACACAGGTAACAACCACACTCTCCAAAGCCAAGAACACAGCATCCATGGGACCTGACAACATCCCAGGCTACGTTCTACATGAAATACAGAATGAACTGGCACCCCACCTAAGCACCATGTTCAATCATAGCCTTACCTCAGGCTTTGAGCCCACTGAATGGCGCACAGTGACTGTTATCCCACTCCACAAAGGGGGAGCCACCACGGAACCCGGGAACTACTGCCCCATTAGCCTAACAAGCCTGGTCTGCAAGGCCATGGAACATATCATCATCGAACTTATAAACAAAGACATTGGTAATGTCCAAACTCTGGACCCCACCCAGTTTGTGTTTGTAAAAGGCAGATCATGTCTCCTAAACCTGATAGACTTCTTTGAAGCAGTCACCAAAGCCGTAGATGAGGGTAAGGCGGATCACACAGCCTATCTAGATCACGCCAAGTCTTTTGACACCCCCACCCCCCACTTTGGAATTATAGATAAACTCACTAAACTAGGTATAATTCCCTATGTCACAAGATGGGTTGCCAACTGGCTCACTGACAGAACCCGCAATGTGAAAGTAGCAGACTCCAAATCCGAATTCAGACCAGTGACAAGTGGAGTACCACAGGGTTCAGTCCTGGGTCCTCTCCTGTTTGGTATCTACTTTTCTGAACTACAGGCTAACACAGAAGGTCTTTGGCTAATGAAGTTCGCAGATGACTGCAAACTAGGAACCATAATTGAAACTCCTAACAATGTGGACATCCTACAAAAGGACCTCACTGAGACAGATGCCTGGTGTCAAAGCCATGGCCTCAAGCTCAATGCCAAAAAGTGCATTGTCATCCCCTTTGGTAAAAACTTTGTACCCATGAGCTACCACATAGGTGGTAGTCTACTTAACACTGAAAGTGTGATAAGAGACCTTGGGACACAGGTGGACAGTAGTCTCTCCTTTGATAATCACATCACCACAGTAGTCAGGAAATCTTTCTACGTGGCACACCTCATCACAAAAGGTTTCTCATCCAGGAAAAAAGAGGTCATTGCTCCCCTCTACTCATCACTCATTAGACTCATTATAGAGTACAGCACCCCTTTTGGTATGTACCTCACAAGACATCTGCAACAACTGGAAAGGCTGCAGAAGTACCTCACAAAGAGGATTACTGGCCTCAAACAGGTGCCCTACGCAGCCCATCCCAAAAAATGCTGGTTTTACTCAATCGCGTATCACCTACTCAGAGGCAATCTCTGCCTAACATACAAAGCTAGGTCAAACTCAGAGCTGTTGGACATGCTCCACTTAAAGAAATCCCAATCCCTCCAAGCTACATGGTCTAGGGACCTAAACATTGTCACCACAATAAACAGAACATGCTGGAGTGATAGATTCCTGTGCCCAGAGACTTCCCATACTCTGGAACAAACTACCTATCTATATCAAGCAAAGCTCCTCATTAGCACTCTTCAAGAAAAATCTTGATAATTGGATGGGAAATAGGAAATTCATCCCAGGGATCACCTCTGTGGCTATGCTCAACAGGGGCACAGGAAAATAATTTTTTTGGGTGGTGAAAGCCAGGGTACCTTTTTGGCTAGGCTTGTATTGGCCCTAGGGCCGATAGCCTAGTACCTACCTATGAACCTATGTAGTCTCTGTAGTTTATTGACTGCTCAGGTACAGAGAGACAACCCCAGGCCCTGCACCCCACTCTCATGGGGTTGCATTATAGTAATCAGCACCATCACAATGATCAGAACAGACTTACTTGGAGAAAGTAGTACAAGAAATAGTTCTTTTTTTCTCTTTTTTAGAATAAAGTGTAGTGGAAAAGGCAGCCTCATCCTGTTGAATAACTTTGAAACCAAAAGGATACAACTTGAGATGAAATCTTTTTTGTCAGTTTATTCATTACTTGTATTTTGAAGTGCTTTTACCCTGAAAAGTTCACCAGTATCAAAAGTTATACAGTTTTGTTAATGTGCCACTGCTGTCTCCCCCACACCCCTTCACCTACACTCTGCCATTCAAGTGATCATTTGAAAAACGGTGATTTATTGTTTCTGATAAACTGTGTTTTAAGCTATTTTACCTAGTAGTTCTTAATACTTGAGTAAGTGTCAGGACCTCCCTTCTAATAATTAAATTGTTTTTCAAAATATCAGGCATATTAAAGGTGACATTTAGATGTTACCTCACTAATTGTTATATTGATAGCTACATATTGAAATATGTTCCACCATTCACCCAGCCCACTTTAAGGAAAAACTCAAACTCCATCTGCTTAACACAAAAATCTGTCCATGTAAAGCCCCAACCTAAACTCTTCTCTCCCTCCTAGGCTCACCCTCCTCATTAACTACCCTCCTCTCAACAAAGTAATCCCTGTACTAGAGGTAACAAATTGTACTATAGACTCATACCTGATCGATCAATCTCTCTGTGTAAATGTGTAAATAGTCTCTACTCTGTAAACATAGGGTAGACAGAACAAAAATGGTTTGCATTCTTTGTCTTGTATTTGTATTGTTCTTGAATAATTCTCAATATCTTATCATATGTTAATGTAATTGTTACCATTTTATTTCTGTATACTGTGTGTATTGGAGCTTTTCTCCTCGGGTCTCCACTGAAAATGGGCCAAAAGCCCAGCTAGACCAACCCAGTTAACAAATGTCAATCAATAACAGCAGCAACTGGAAAGACCCCAAAAGTAACTCACCAAGAGGATCAAAGGGCTCAAACAGATGCCATATGCTGCCCGGTTAAAGAAACTCCAGCTCTACTCAGTGGCATACAGCCTGCTCAGAGATGATCTGTGCCTGACGTATAAAGCCATGTCCAACCCGGAATTAATGGACATGCTGCACCTCAGAAAATCCAAATCCCATCGAGCTACGCGCTCGAGAGACTTGAACCTCAGCACTGAAATAAATAGGACATGCTAGAGGGACAGATTCATAACCCAGAGGCTCCCTTCACTCTGGAATAAAATCCCAGTCCAGGTTAGGCAGAGTCCCTCATTGACTCTCTTCAAGAGGAATCTTGATGAGTGGATGGGAGATCGTAGGTTTACCCCGGGTATCACTTCTGTGTCACTGTTAGACAGAGGCACAGTATACTAACCTCGAAAAAGAGCATAGCAAAATTAATTTAAAATGGGTGGCGAAAGCCAAACACACTCTGGCTAGGCTTATAAATGCCCTAGGGCAGATAGCCTAGTATGAACCTATGAACCTATAAATAAATAAATAAATACATAATACACCTCAAGACTGGCAAACAGTACGACTCTCTTGAGCTACTCCAGGTCCATGTAACTATGGTCAAAATACCCTACCACATTGTCGATAGCTACAGGTCCCCAACCATGACCCAGGAGAAGCACACCACCTACCTGGACTTGCTAGAGTCACTCAATATACAGCCAAACACCTTGCTGATGGGAGATTTCAACTATCCTTCTATTGACGGGGCAACTCACATGAGCACAAACACGATCAGACTAAGGTTCCTGGATTTGGTTAACTCAAATACCCTGGAGCAGTCGGTTTGCACCCCCATAAGGGACTCAAATGTCCTTGACTTAGTGCTCACCAACATGGGGGGCTACTGCACTACTCCGTGTGTTTCCCTCCCTGGTAAGGTCAGACCATAACTCGGTCTTTGAAGTAAAGATCAGACCTGACACACCACACGAGCAAAAAAAAAAAATGAAAAATTTCTCCAAAGCAAACTATAGCCTACTAAGCAATGGTATAAAAAGTTTCAAGGCCCCTGTTAACACAACCAACAATGTCTTCTATACAGAAAAGTTCACAAATTCCCCATATAACCACTTAAATGTATTGAGTCAGCTGTGCCTAACAGGACTAAAACCAGGTCTTCCCAAAAACAAGTCACTTTGATGGACTGTAAGTATAACTAAATTATATAATGAAATAAACTAATATCTAAATAGAGGAAGAGAGAGCTTACTCAACAGAGGAAGAATATCCTCCACAGCTTGAACAAGCAAATCAGATATCTTGTAAAGTCCTCTTAGGCTAGTTAGAAGACTACATTAGCATCCCTAGCTAAAGACAACCATAAGGCATTCTTTAGCTAAGTCTGAATCCTAAAATGGAATGCCCAGCTGTGTGCTAAACTTTATATTGGATGGTATCACACCCAATGGACCTGAGAAAATTGTCAACCTGCTAGCTGACAGATTTGGCAATAACTATACTCCACCTGTCCTCACCAGCAGTACCCTTAAGCATTCCTGATACTAGTCCTCTACTGAGTATCTCCAAAGAACAGGTCATACAAGCACTCTCTAAGGCCAAAAACATAGCCTCTGCGGGACCAGATAACATCCCGGCTTGCTTACTAAACAATCTGAAACCAGACCTAGTGGAACCACTTGACAGTCTCTTTAACCATAGCCTAAGCAGTGGCTTTGTTCTGGCAGAATGGAGAACAGCAACATAATCCCTTGCAAACGGGGGTCCATGAACCATCCCAGGAAACTATAGACCCTTAAGCCTAACCAGCCTTATCTGCAAGGCCATGGAAAGAATAATCAACAAGGACCAGGTGACCTTCAAACACTTGCTCTGACACAGTGTGGTTTCATCAAGGGTAGATCTTGCTTATTAAACCTGTTGGAATTATTTGAGGATGTCACCAAAGCTTGGGATGAGGGCAAAGCAGTACTATCGTGATTTAATCAAGGCTTTTGACACAATCACCCACTCAGGGATCACTGAGAAACTCTCCCAGCTGGATGACACATGATGAAATTGAGGAGAACGTGCCGCAGGATGATGCTATAGAACTTTCTATAGAATGCCTGCAGGAAATGGAAAACAAAAAATGTGTCCTCAGTTTAGAAGAAAATGAGTGAAGAGAAGAGTTCCTTGATTTAATAGAGATAGACGTATTAAGATCAATGAAAGAAATAGACTGCAGAAGGTCAATAAAACCCAAAAAGTTAGAAGTCTGATAAAACAAATAATAACTGATGAAGTTCTACCATAAAAACACTCGGTAGTAAGGGAAAAGAAGGGGAGGAATTGAATACCCTCATGGAAGTATGGAATAGAGAAAACTATAAAGCAGTTAAGACAAAAAGTGTCACTGTTAGAAGAGTATAGAAGAGGGAACAGATAAACAAAAATACTCAGATGGACATGATAAAAACAATGTGCAATATTATAACAGATCAGGATTTATCATGGACTATCGCAAGGCTGAAAAAAATAGAAGATGCACAGAGAAATATAAAGGAAAGTACAAAATAAGCAATATATTGATGATCCAAAAAAATGTTATAGAGAATTGGGAAACAAGGTAAAAGGTATTGAAAGACCACCAAAAAAAGAAGAAATAGATAAATTTTGGAGAAGTATTTATGACGAACTTATAGAATTTAACAAAGATGCTAAATGGATAGAAGTAAAAGAAGGAATAAGAATTTTAAAGGTACAGAGTATGAAATGGAATGAAGTAACAGCCAGAGAGATTGAAACAAACTTAAGAAAAGTCTCTAATTGTCTAATTGGAAAGACCCAGGCCCAGATGCAGTACCTAATTTCTGGTTAAAAGTATTAAAATCTTTGCACAAAGATTTAGCCAAGAATAAAAACTATTTATATGCGTACCCAGAACAAACACCAACCTGGTTAACAGCAGGAAAAACAATGGGCAGGATTCACGAAGCCTCCGTGTAAGAGTTACAAGGCTTACACGGAGGCTGCAGTTAAACGGTGTGACGTCAGCATGTCATGCATATGCATGAGGGCATGCTGAATCACACCTAAGTCTTACATGGTCGATGGAAGACAGTAGGGGGCGTGTCCGTAGGCCGAGCCCTGCAAATGGACACACCCCCAGAAGAGTAAAAGTCCCGAAAGTAAACCCCCACGACAGAGTCCGTGTAAATGTGAATAAACACAACACAACACATGCCTCCACAGACTATGAACATAAAATATATAAATGAACATGTTGTATATTTTTTTTTAATTTTAAAGATGTTTGCCCGTGAGTGCACTCGTTTGCGCGTGAGTACCCGTCACTTAGCCACAGTTAACAGTCAGTGGAAAAGCATATAAGAACTACATATGCAAAGTAAGCCAAAAGGCAATAGCTTAGTGGTAGAGACGTCGGCTGAAAAGCAGGCAGTCATGGTTTGAGCCCCCCCCCAACATCAATTTTTATTTTAAGTGAAATAAGCACGAAACAAGTCCCTGACATATATGTACACATATAAAATTATATTTTATGTAAAATGTAATGAAATGGGCCATTTATTTAGAAGAAATGTGAGATAACAAAATAATAAAAAATGTCAGATGTGCCTATAGCTGAGCTACAGTTTAACAAGTTGAGTGCATCTGCCCGTAGGTGAGCAGTGGTTTAACATGCTGAAACTGTGTGCCCGTAGCTGAGCTGAGCGTAATATGCATGCTGACAGCCAAATGAAGCGTAAACCAGCATAACCCGTTTGCGCGGAGCTGCACACGGCGCCAACAAGCTAACCGACGGGCAACGTTGAGCAAGCTGCAACAAAACTGCCTTTACACAGACACACCTCCTAGCCTGTGTAGACAGTCATAAAATATAAAAAGCAGTGGCCAGGTTAGAACTCAGGATACCATGCACCATAGTCAAGGTACTGAACCACTAAGCCATGACAGTTGCACTTAGAAATGCAGTAATAGCAAATATATAGGAATGAATAGAAAGAGGAGCATGACAAAGCAGGTTTTGTGAAGCTGATACAATTCCAAAATGGCCAATCACAGATAAGTGCGGGAAAAACGGCATATATAAGCCCCATAGGCGGGAATACGCAGCATAACCGATTGTAGAACCAACTTGCAGCCAGAATGTCAGGTGTAGGTGAGGGTAGTTGTTTCGAGCACAGAGGTGGGGCATTGAGGAGTCCAAATATATGGTTTGGCTCCTTGTCCATAATCATGAGGCCCAACTCATGCAGGGTCAGGTCCTGTGGGGAGCATATAGGGCTGAGGCGTGGGACCGGTTGGCTCATGGTCTCACCAGTGCCACAGGGATACCAAGGACTGGTGAGCAGGTCCGTCACCACCATGCGGACCTGAAGAGATGGAAGCAGGACCAACTGAACCGTTGGATCCAGGAGGCCCAGCATATGCCCAACGCCCCACTACTGAGTAAGTTACATCTAATTATTTATGTAAGAAATTAACCTAGCTGATATTATGGAGATGTGTATTCCAATATTACTTTATTTATATTACAGCTGCAGGTGTCCGTTCTGCGAACCGTAGAGCCTATGGTGATAGGCTGGCGCGGTTGCGCCACCAGGCAGGTCAGTAATCCTCTCCCTGTAACTGTAAATAAATATAAAAGTATGACAGTTAGCAAAAGAGTGCAGTGTAGTCACTAAGTAATAAAATGTTCAAGTAACAGTGTAAGAGGGTTTGCAAGTATTGCTTGATTACAAAAGTGTGATGCAGTCTGTAATCCAAACAGAAAAATGAAAAAGTCTGAAATAAAGATGTCCCACCTGTAATATAATAGTACATAACCTGCAGCAGGCTGAAAAGTACAGCTGCAGAAGCTGAGTAAAGCACATGTGTGAAATATATCCCTGTTGAAATACAGAAACATGACAGAAGTGAGACTGTTGGAAAGGATTGTAATAACTACAGGTAAAACATGTCAATAAAGCCTAGAATTAAGTACCATCCTGAATTGTAAAAATAAAACAAGTGAGAGAGTGTGAGAAAGAGTTATGAATCCACCAATAAAGTAGTAGTAACTCCTAAATAAAGTATACTGCAGTTGGTACAGAATGAAATGAATGTGACAAGCAGAACCAAACTGCAAAATGTGTTGAAAATGTTACCGCAGCTGGAATGTGTATCCCAAAATCTGGATATGTTGCTCTCAGTCTGCAATATGCAGATAGTATGGTTGTCGGAAATACCAAACATCCACAGTTGTCTATAGCTATATAAAGCAAATGTAGCAGGATGATGTAGCTGAACAGAGCCAGATATGAATGTGTATGAATAAAAATGAAAATGTATATTGATGTAGCAGTAACATTCCTATCACCAACTTGAAGTAGTTATCACATAGGAAACTGTAGGTAGAACTGTAGTGTGTATATATCTACAGCTATTAGAAATGTACAGCATATGTATTGGTATTTGAAGTTGTTAATTAAATTTTCTTCACCCTACCCTATAACCACATATAATCCATTCCACGTGAAATTGGTATGTGCAATCACTATTAACACCCCTGGACATTTGTCCTGTTGGTTCATACATATTTGCATGTACGTTGATGCATCTGCCCTGTTCATACATCCAAACCTGATGGCCTGTTGCCATCAGTCAACCCTGCATGTTGTCGGACTGTGTATTGCTGTTCAAAATATGCATGTGTTATGCTTGCTGTTCAATGGTTTGAATATCTGGGTGTTTGGTTAATGGGAATACTAATGCATGCTGTTACAACTAATGTGAATGGTATTGTAAGTAACTAACCCAAACTGTCATGACATAATGCAAAACATAGGACGACAGGGAAGGCGGGTTCCAGCGGACCCACCTCTCCCACCTCAGCTGGCGAGTGCACCTGGCAGTAGTGCCAAGGCCGGACCCTCCTCCGGTGGCCCTGTGCCACCTGCGGATGGAAGCGCTGCAGGGGATGGGGCTCGTCCCCCCTCTGCAAGTGTGGCTGGAGGAGAACATCGACTCACCCTCCATAATGTCCGGACTGTGGTGCGTAGGGAGATCCGGGAATCTGTTCTTGGGTCCCTACGCCAGCTTGAGGCACAGGTGGCACAACTAATGGGCGTGCCTGCTGCCTGGCCTACACAGCCCCCAGCACAACCCCATCCTGGGCCATGAAGGCACAGTGGCAACTGCCCATGGGTGGGGATATCAGTTCCACTGTTGCTATCTGTGGGCTCATGGGCTCTAGATAGCCAAACATCCATCCCCATCAATTGTGTAACCCCCCCCCACATGTGTCATACATCGCCCCTGTATGTGTCTTGTTTGTCTTGTCTGTTAACCTACCCAACCTACCTCCCCAGCTATACCGACTTCCCATACCTGACATACCACTCTCACCTGAAAAAAAAAAAAAGAGCACTCTGTACCCACAAAAAAATCACGCCCCATACATAGCTGCCCATTTCGCACACATGTCTGCTGGACATGGAAACTGTCAATTACAATTGGCTGTACAACAAGTATTATTGTTGTCCTTACACCTCTCTCAGGGGTGGAAGGTTTCAAATGTCACACCAAATTACAAACATATGCACAGCTGTTGCTGATGAAGAAATGGGCAGCTATGGGCCTTACCTACATTCCTCCTGCAAAACCCGAGCTTGTTTCCCTACTGTCTTACCCTCTTTGTGACCACTTTTTCACCACTTTCCTGTCTCCCCATTTTCATTTCTTTCAAAGAAAATAGCATGGGTGTGCGCAAGAGTAAGCACTTTTAAGCGGTTGTAAGCGGGTGTGAACGGAGCTGAATGCCAGTGCGCATGCGTGAGTCTGCGCAAACCAGCGCTAACCCAGTTACAACTGCTTAAAAGTGCCTTAGTCACTCTGACAAGTCCTGTAGTCTGCTCAAAAGCAAAATAAAATACCACTGTCAGTCCCGAACCCAGTACCTTGGAAACAGTAGTCTGCATGACTTACCACTAAGCCATGACTGTTATATAAGAACATTGTGCTACAATAAATATATCATGTAATAGTAGGAATGAATGTAAAGGGAATGTAGGGTGTGTAGTACACAAAGCATGTCATGTTTATTAACTGTCAAATGTAGTGGATTGCTATAATAGTAGTGTGTGAACAGAAACAGCCATGCTAGTTGGTAGCTAGTAGATAATAATGTCACTGTAGCACCTTGCAAGCCACACACATACTCACAGCAGGATAATCACTGCCCATACCCCACAACCTCTTAGAGGAACACATCTGGACTAAGTAATAAAAAATGTGGAGCAAAGGCCCCAAAACAGGGACACATTCCAAATAATGCACCAACAAACTTAGACAGTTGAGAGAGTAACAGGTTCTGCATTTTGTTGGATGTTTGGAAGGGTATGAAGTCTGAAACTGAAATGTTTGACACTATAGTCTGACTTGAGCCCAGAGTGATTTGCCAGAAAAAGCTGTTTATGAGATATGGACCAAAATATGAGGTAAAAATGTGGACAACCTGCAAATATCTGTACACTTGAGAGGTCTGACACTGCCATATTTGAATAGTTAAGAGCCTAGACATAGCAACAGTGACTGAGTTACAGGGATGCCCCACAGACTCCCTGTGAAATGTACAAACAGTAGGCAGAAAGGTGTTACAACACATGCAATGGTAACTATGAAGTACTGAAAGTATGCACCACTTGCACGGCAGAAATAGTGTAGTAATACATATGCTCATGCTATCCCACAGTCACAACTGCAAAATACCAGACAATTTAATGGGTGTACCCCACTGATATGTACCATTCCATGAGGCAGATAAAAGATGCACCTGAGAGTCTCTGGGGCCTGCTCAGCAGCATACTCAAATACCCTAATAGATGTCAAGGCCCACACCATGGCCAGACCACACTGCATACAGTAACACCCTAGCAGATATAGCAAGCATTCCAAGGTGTGAATGTACATGGAAATTAGGAAAGCCACAGCAACACACTACAGTCAAGACACCTAGCAGGCATACAAGTAGTGAATGTAAAGGGCAAATATTGAAGCCATAGCAACAAAGTGCAAGAGCCACTGCTATATACCGGTTACACCACATGTCGCACAGGAAAGCACACACACCCACATTAACAGTAGTAGTAGTCTTAGGTGTCAGTGTACATACACACTTAGTACAGAAAACTGGAGAAAAGAATGGAGAAATGTTAATCTACAACACAGCCAGAAATATGAGAGAGATACTAACCTTTACACTCACAGAACAGTGTCCACAGCATACCAGCATGGCCCCTGACCTTAAACTCTGAAAGGGCTACGCCTATCTCACATACCTTTTTATAGCACTGTCCTGGAATCACAGTGAGAACTGCAATCAGTACACAACTGGCTGCATGCAATTAGCAAATGCTGGCTAACAATTGGTGCAGAGGCCATCACATGGACATATGCAGATACCTACAAAAGCATGCTGTACTCCCATTCCACACATGCAATACTTTCATTGCACCCTGTGGAGGTAGGGAGAGATAGAGAGAGAGTGAGAGAAAAAAAAAACATACACAAACAAAACCAGTCAGCAACAACCACTCCAAAGCTGACAACTGGCAACTGGAGCAGTAGGACACCAAACCAGACGGCAACGCAAGCAGCTGTGACAAACACAGGTAATGTAAAGTAATACTTTAAAAGTTTACATACTGTGAACCCTCCATATGTGTCATTGGTCTGTATCCATATGTATATGAAGATGTGCATAGGGCCGGGGACATACAGCAACTATCAGTGAAGGCTGTACATACATATGTATGTGAGGGCATCTATGTGCACATATCAATGTAGGTTGAATGTAGGTTGTAGTGCAATGTACAAAGTAGGTTTCACAGTTATGTATGTTTAGCAGTATGTTAGTGTGTGTATACAGTTTTGTAAACAAACATGTTGATATAACTATCTATCATATGGATACGTATGTATGTCAATATATGTTTGTATGTATATATATATATATATATATATATATATATATATATATATATATATATAATATGGATATATGTATACATACATAGAGAGGGATGTAGGAATACATAGACAGATGTAGATAGATAGAATATGTACAAACATATATATGTAATACACACATAAAGATATAGATATATGTAGATACATATACGTAGACAGACAGATCTGACTATCTACAGATATGACTGTATATGGTGATCTCACACCCCCCCCTCACCATATTCATAGAAATATATGTACATCGATATATATATGTGTATATGTATAGACATATATATATATATATATATATATATATATATATATATATACATATAGATATATATATATATATATACATAAATTTATATATATATATATATATATATATATAGATATCGATATATATATACATAAATTTATATAGATATATATACACATATATATATATATATATATATATATATATATATATATATATATATATACATAGAGAGAGAGAGAGAGAGATGTATATATATTCTGAGTGAGGCACATGTGTACAGATGTATTGCAGCAGGTGCCTGGTGACAAAGGCATGGAGTGAACACCAGTGTCCAAACTGGAGTACCATACCCCATTTCATATCACCTACACCAGTAACCACCAGATATGTGATTGGCTGCCCACCACTGCATGTGTCAGGGGTGAACAGGGTCATAAATGTGTACAATAGTCCCCCCAATGATATTCACAGTGGCACACTATTCCTGGAATACCTGCACATGGTATGTGTCAGCAGACATGGTGTGTCAGCTATGGACATGTAGGTCAGTGTACCCCTCCACACCACACAATGGCTGCCACGGTATGTACCTCACATGACAGCTACAGATATGGAGACAGACACGGTGACATGTACAACACTGTGACAATGCACTCAAACACATTACCAGTGCACAGTGACTGACGACACCACAGAGTACACACATACTACCCACATAGAGGTTACCACTCCTGGATTTACATACTTAAGTCACACCCATGACAGATTTCCAACAACCATAGTAACACCTCACACCATCCACAACCTAAATGACTGCTGTGTGTCATCCGTGACACTGCAGTAGAGAGCACATGGCGGAGGTACAGGTTCCTACCCACAGATAAGACATACCCTGCAATAAACCACACAGCATTAAGAAGCAAGACTCCCCATGAGTACATGTCATGCATACCCCTGCTGAATGTCAGTCAGATAGGTAATATGCCATATGAGTCACCCTGTGTAACTGTTTGACAGGAGCAGGTACCATCAGATCACATGTGTCACAATGGTCAGGGTAGCAGAACAGTATGCTGCTGTAGTCCCAGGGGCAATAGCATATTGTATTGTATTGTATTGTAATGTATTGTATTGGTATGTAGAGGTGCCTCCTTCATGGAGTGGAACCACTGCTTCTGTACACCAGTGTACAGGTACATATCTTGTAGTCAGGCTAGTGTTACATAAAATAACTTGAGCAAGAGGGAGTGTATACATATTTGGGAATTGATGAAGAATAAACAATAAAACATGAACAAATGCAAATAAAACTTAGTAAGGAATATTTTAGAAGACTTAAATTAATCCTGAAAATAGTGTTGACATCTAGGAACAAAATTCAAGGTATAAATCAATTTGCTTTTCCTGTCCTAACTTACAGTTTTGGAGTGATTGACACCCCCCAAAAGGTGTTGGATAGATTAGAAAGGAAAACAAGAAGGATGCTTCATGCTCATCAAATGATTAATAAAAATCAGTGCATACCAAGATTATAAATTCCCTGTTCCGAAGGAGATATAGGCCTCCTTGAAATTGATTACATATATAGATCTGCAATCATGGGACAGCAAACATATCTGCTGACATCACAAGACCCAAACATAGTGAAGGTTTTAAAACATGAGGAAATTAAATCGAAGATGACTTCCCTTCTTAGCATATCGGCATCAAGCGGGAATGGAAATCAAACCAGAAGTAGATAAAAATCATGCAGCAACTGAATATACCAAAAAAAAAACAAAAGAAAAAAATAACAAAAGAAGGAATATAATGTGAATGATCAGATGAGAAGGCAAGAAATGTGGAAAATGCATAAATATAGTTGCTAGTATAGAAAACTCCTGGAAGAGCCTCATATTGACCAGGATCGAATGCAGGAATTGTTAAGGAGAGACGAGTTCAAACCAAAAGATGAAAGGTTAATATTGGTGGCCCAAGATAGTGGGCTACATACAGGTTGGTTTACAAAGTCTATTGAACATGTGTGAGAATCAGACAAATGTAGGTTTTGTAAAACAGAATTGGAAACAGTTACACACGTTGTTGCTGGTTGTGATATACTAATGGCAGGAGGACTGTATACTGAAAGGCATAATAATGTGGTGAGACTATTGCATTGGGGATTGTGCAAACATTATAATATTGAACTAGCTAAAAAACACTGGAAACATGAACCACAAAGCATTATAGAAAATTATGAAGTTTACATCACATGGGATCGCCCATTACCAACAGTTCAAAAGATAGATGCTAGAAAACCAGATATAGTGGTCCATGAAAAGATGACATAAGTGGCATTGATCTTTGAAATCGCCACACCCAGTGACAACAGTGTCTTTAGTAGAGAGAGATAAAATCATAACATATCAGGATTTGCAGGCAGAAACGAGCAATGTGGAAGAAAGATACTCGGGCAGTTCTAGTAGTAGTAGGAGCAACGGGTCTTCTAATAAAGAATCTGCAGTCATATTTAGATATGTTACCAATACACGTAACCCCATACGAGTTGCAGAAGGAGACATTACTGAGCACATTCTGGGTGCTGCGAAGAGTACTACTGGCTGACATCAAAGACTGAAATAATACTAACTTCTTGAACTTTAATCGTACTTTGACTTGGGAATGGGGTTCATTCCCATCATAGTATTAGAAACCCAGAAAACCTGGAGAAATTAAAACTGGGGACTACCCCATATGTCACTAGATGGGTAGCCAGCTGGCTCACAGACAGAATGCACACTGGCAAAGTTGAGGAGTCCACCTCCACCAGTAGACGAATTACCAGTAGGGTACCACAAGGATCTGTGTTGGGCCCTCTACTTTTTGGAATCTATTTCTCTGAGGTTCAGGAGCAAGTAAATGGCCTGTGGCTTACCAGGTCAGCAGATGACTGCAAATTGGGTGCAATCGAGTCCCCCAATGATAAAAACATATTGCAGAAGGGGCTGATGCAGACAAATGATTGGTGCCAATGTCATGAATTAAAACCAAATAAAAAAATGCTTCATTATCCCCTTTGACAAAGAAGTAGCCCCTGCTAATTATCATATACATAGCACCCCTCTAAGCTCAAATCCAGTGGTGTGAGACTTGGGAACACAGGTTGATAGCAATCTAAACTTCGATTACCGTGTGTCCATAGTGGTAAGGAAGGCCTTCTACATCATGTATCTCATTAATAAGGGCATCACATACAAGACTAAGAAGGTTCTAGTTCCACTGTACTTGACCCTTATCAGACCACTAATTGAGTACAATGCTCCCTTCTGTATGTATCTCACCAGACACCTTGAGCAACTGGAGAGACCACAGAGGTTTCTAACCAAGAGAATCCAGGGCCTCCAAAATGTGACTTACATGAAAAGACTGAAAGCCCTGTACTTGTATTATAGAGGCTGCTGAGCGGTGACCTGTGTCTGGCCTACAAAGCAGTCTCTGACTCTGCCCTACTGGAAATGCTGCATATCTGCAAATCAAATGGGATAGGAGACACTCATTCCAGGGATCTCAACCTAGCCTGTGACATTAACAAAACGTGAGAGAGAGAGAGATGCATCTCCCACCCATTACCGCTCCTCTGGAATAAGCCCCCACTTTATGTGAAGCAGAGCTCCTCAATGATCCTTTTTAAGCAAAACCTTGACAATTGGATGGGTGACCTTAAGTTCACCCCAAGGGTGGCATCTATGCCCTTATGAACAGGAGTAGTTGGTTAAAATCCTAGAATCGCTCTGCTAACAATGGCCATCTAACTGTAGTCAATTAGGTTACATATTTTTTTACATGGCAAGGCTTGTAAAGGCCCTAGAGCTATTAGCCTAGCAACTTCCCATGAACCTATAACAAATTGTTTTTATACTTGAGGGGGGTAGGGGTGTGGTAGTCCCACTATACTGTCGACACTACACATTTTGTCATAATCAAAATGCAGAAATGCCCATACTCCTGTGAAGGGTACACAACTGATTAAAATAAAAAACCTAATTAGTGCAGTATCACTGCATGAACAGTGCATTCATTGCTGTTTTGCGGTTTAGAATATGATGTGTAATATTCATGTCAGGTTTCTTTTCCCTTCCATTTAGTCTGGGCATGCCCAAACCTGTGCCGACAATTGGGTGATCCAGTAATCTACACAAGAACTAAGGGAACAAAAGCATTTACTGAGTAGAACCAGGAAAAGCTGTAGATTTATATGGCTCATATCATCCTTGTATATGTGGACAGTATGGTGCAAGTCTTGCCACAAGTCAGATCACAAAACCAGATATGAGGATTGCAGGCCAGAAGAAGGACAGATCGTTAGTTTCAGAACTGCTTTTCCTATGTGACCTAATAGAAAAGATCTTTTCAAATGGAAGCCATGTGGCTGGTGGAAAACTATGTGAATACCATTTAAACATGGCAGACTGTGTGACAGGCTAACTCTGAAGTCTCTGCATCTCTGAAATTCTTCATGTTTGGACTTTTCTTACAATTACATATATTCATGTTATACACGTCATGCACACGTGCTTACATACACGCACACACACACACACACACACACACACACACACACACACACACACACACACACACACACACACACACACACACACACACATATTTCTCTACCAAAAAATGTAAAAGACAACATCCCCTGTGATTTGCTTATACTTCAAATCAGTCTCATTTATAAAATAACTTGTTCAGGAAGGGACTTGTCTCTTTACAGAATAAGACACACTGGCAATAATAAAATCAAACTGTATGTAAGCAGAAAGTAAAACTTCTCAAGGATAAAATGGCATGTTGGAGCAATCCTCTCACTTCTCTTTTGTGCAGCAGACTAAGTGATTGCAACATTACATAAATTAATTGATGGGCATATGATATATTAACAGTGGAAGAAATTGTGCTTGTCTATAAAGATTTTGGGAATGTGCCACCAACTTTATGAATCATAGTTTCACAATAATGAAATGTACAATATGCCAGATGTTAACAGAATAAATATTGCATTTTTGTATATTCTGAGCAGCTCTACAACTCTGTGCAACAGTTGAAAATACATATAATTTCTAAGTGAATGAATAACACTGTACCCCTCATTGAAGCACTCCCTTTCTCTGCCCAGAAAATGCCAACAAGGATGGTCATCCATAAAGGTAGCTCATAATGAATAAATTAAGTATAATCAAAATTAACCAGTCCTGTTGCCAAAGAGGACTGAATATATGACTGCGTATCAGCTGACCAAGACACTGAAGGCTAGCTTGCCTATCACTGGGAATAGATTTCATTTTTTTTTTTTTTTTTTTGCTTCTTCCCACCACTTTTAACTTTTGTCTTTCTCAAGACCTGATTCCATTGGTTCCAATCCTGTAGCTCCCAGTGCATTGGAGGCTTACTGGTATGAATCCCACTGGGAGGGTCCCCTTGCTAGTGAGTGAATCATCTGCATGTGAAGACCTCTGCTCCACAGTATGCTAATTTGCTGCACCACAGGTGAGGAGCTATCATACCAGTGTTGTGGGGTGGGTCTTTTTATTATGTTCTAATCTGTGCCCACATTAGGCTGGGTGGATATGAATAGGGGCGTACAAGTGCTCTCACCATGGGCTCACATGTTCCAGCCTGATGAGCTTGCTTGTTTGTTTGAACTCCAGCATCCACTATGGCTTAGTGAGCTCTGCCCAACTTGGTCCCTTCTACCTGGGTAGACATGCCAGTCCTTCCTGTCTGCACCATCAAGCACCATAGCTGCTGATTGATAGTGCCTTGGCCATAATTAGAGCTTTATTTCTCTACACCACTAATGCAGGCACATGGAATAGAGTGTTTACTTAATTTTAGTTGCTGGAGCTCCATCTAGATGAAGACACAGATGTGCACCCCATATAAAGAGTGCACCATTGGGTGTGTGAGCTCAGCTAAGAAGGGCATGCAGTCACTGAGTACTGCTGGTTTAGAGAAACATTCAGCTGCACTGAGGTGCCATGATGGACATTGCTCTGTGGTGTGGGCCAACACTCTGATAGTTGGTTATGAGATAACAATTCTTATGCTCTCACCTTATACCGTATTGCATCTTCTGAAGCTAGAGGCGGGAGAAAAAATGAATACTCCTGCTGCTTATGCAAGGCTTGATCTTGACAGAATTGGATGAGGTAAAAAAGAATGCTAAAATGAAAATTAGTTGGACTTTAAAGTTAATTCTTGCTCATATTGCATGTGAATTAAATGCATTCTTAGCAAAAGTTTAATTTGCAGTTTAATTTACTATGAAATGGCAGTAAAGCACTACTTGCTTACCCAAACATCAGATGTTATGAGTGTTGGTGTTTACATGCCAGTCATCAGTGGACTTGCCAACAACATCAGGAGCTTTTTATTATACTTCGCATAATATACTGTTCTAAATTGTCTTGGAAATATTTCATTAAAATGCTAATCCATTTTGTCTAATCTGGTGCAGAGAAACAGTGTGGGCTGGTATTTATATGGCTTGTTATAAGGCTTGAATAAATGGAGAACTGGTAATAAATAAATTCCAGAAAAAAGTCAAGTCTCCAACAGGATATGAAATAACTGTGTCTTGCCTGTACCAGCCTTTGTTACTGTTGAACATGGCAGATATAGCAAATAAAAAGTACCCATATAATGAATATCACTTCAAAAAGAAACACTTGAACTGGCATTTTGCCCTTCACTAAACACATTGATTGATCTGATCAGAAATGTCTGTTATCCTAGGGGGAGCACTAAGTAATGTGAAACTCACTTGCTTCCTGTGAAAGCATATTAATTAATAGACATTGCTGTTTCAAGTTTATAAACTGTTTATTTCTCTGTATGTTATGGTACTTGAAACTAAGATTATTTTCCTTATTACTTTGAATCTCTTCCTTAGAGTGCTTGAACTGGTTATCACAACCTTCTCCATTCCTGTACTTACAAACATGGCGGGGGCTTATTCCTGACTGTTGTAGCTGTACTTTGAGCTACTAAACCTGCCTTCCAAACACTGTTTGTTTAAATTGCTGATGTTTAGTGTTGCTAGTTTTTGCAGTAAGTTATGTAAGGTAGCCTATCAGTTGTTCACTAAGGTCCTATATAAAAACTTTTGTCAGTAGTACACTAAGATTTCAGCACAGATGGCAGTGTGTTGTTTGAGCTGACTGATTGCTTTCTTTGGCTTGGCCAACATGGGAATAGCCCACTTCATGCAGCCTCAGTATATGAGGCTGTACTTCGCTCCTCTACCATATGTGAGGCTGTGCTTCGCTCCCCTACTATATGTGGGGCTGTACTTCACTCCCCTACCATATGTGAGGCTGCATTTTGCTCCATTACCATATGTGAGACTGTGTTTTGCTGTTATACCCTACCCCCATTCGCACACACTCACACATAATTGCCTTTATAGCAACTCACTGACACCAGCCAGCAGCCTGTCACCTTAATTACTTCCTGTCACAGCTGCTTTTCACATCTAGACTTTCTCTGTTTTACAGTAGCTTTTCTGCCCCCACTTTATTGCCTTTAAGCATTAATCCCACTTTAGTATGAATCTCAGTTTTACGTGAAATCTTGATCGCTGCTACATAACGTTTGGCCTTGAAAGGTTAACCACAATGAATCTTTACAGATTTATTATATCACTATTCATATCACTGACCTTCAGTTTTCTTTCATCTGTCATATTCAGGAAACTATATAGCGTCCTTCTCTATTCCCTATATCATTTCCATTATCTCTTGCAACATTGTTATCCTAATGTGGTGCAGTTTGCTTATATATACATATTCCTTCTCTCACCAGGAGTTCATATTTATATTCCATGAAATTACTCAGCTCACCATTTCCAGCTAATTCTCTTCAAAGCAACAAAAATCATATCTTTGTTGGCAGGTTTTTTTTTTTTGTCTTGGCTGAGACCATAGAACTGAATCCTCTCTTCCTTCCCTATATGCCTTCCTGTAAGCAACCTCTAAGAACCCTTTCTATGGGCTATGTGAATGTGTGCAACAGCCTTAATAAATAGCCTTAGCAAGAAGCTTGGGCTATTGTGCAAAACCCCAACCTCATAGCAATTACTGATACATTTTTAAAGCTCTATTCACAATATGTATAGATCATTCATGGATAGTAGCTCTAATAATAGAGAAGGAGGTGAAGTCATCCTACTTCAGACATGGCACCCAAAGTCACTGTTTAGAATAAATTTACTACACACTGACCCTAGCTACAAATTTCATTGGATTGCTGCTCAATAATTTGTATATTTATTCAGCACTGCAACTTTTGTTATACCATAGAAGATTACTCATTATTCATGATCTGAGTATTCACTGAACTAGAAAGATAAAATGCCAGTTTTTCAGATTAATATCATCACTGAACTTATCACAGATGGGTTTAGAAGATAAAAGGTTGAACCTCCTATTGGAGTTAGGTCCACTATGGATGTCATGCTTAAAAATGTACCACATAAGTTCCACTCCCTTAATGTGTTACCCAACTACGTAAGTGACCATAACTGTATTACCACATTACGGATGTTTGGGCACCTAAGGTCACTCTACTTATTTCCACAAGAAATATGACTGCAGTAACTGAAGCTATTTTACTAAATGAATTATAGCTGATAGATTGGGATCCCCTCAACCAATGCTCTCATTCTACTCCTGTTGTACCCCACATTCTACTCCTGTTGTACCACACATTCTACTCCTGTCGTACCCCACATTCTACTCCTGTTGTATCCCACATTCTGTTCCTGTTGTATCCCATTGTATAATTTAGTGACACCTATCCAAGACATACTGTTCCCCTTAAAAAAAATGAAAAGAATTCAGGTCACATCAACTCCTTGGCTCAACAAAGACTTGATTGATGTGTTAAACAAGAATAGATTTTGCATAGAGGGGATGGACATCAGACCCCACTCATACCATTAAGCACAACAAATACCTCCTGCTAAGACAAAAAGCTTGAAGCAGTACCAAAGCAGCAAAAGCTAAATATACATAGAAAGTCATACCAGACGCCCAGGATGTCTAAAACAGTGCTGTCACTGTAGCAAATCTAGCTCTAACAAAAAAATAATCACTAAAAATTCATATTATGTTGGTTCCACTCACCTTTGATAAGTGCCATAGGGTATAGTATAGCCTCTCCTCTGATGTAGCTTGTCACCCTACTCATATTTTGCTCACAGGCCTTCTATCACTCAATGCATTCCACTATATAAAGTGCTGTACTACCCTTCTTTCTACTTTAATGCTGTTAACAAGAATCAAGCAAAAGAACTTATGGAAAAATGCAATGTACCTACAACCCTTTCTTCCATACCTTACTCCATGAAATCCTTAGGCCTGGCAGTAACATTCATCTTCACTATGTCTCTCAACATTATATTGGTTCCCCAGAGTTTTAAGCATGTGGTTATTTTATCATTCCCCAAAACTAAAGTAGCTGTTGAGTCATCTGATGTTTGTCCTGTTGCCAACATCTGTCTTTTAGCTGAAAGTTTTGAAAAGATTATCTATGCAATTTGAAATACATCTCTAAATATGGCTTGCTGTCAAATGGACAGTGAGACTTTGTTTCTAACTACAGTACTGTACCTGAGTTTGTACATTGCTTACAGATCTAATGTACAGTAACATGGGCCAGGGCTAATGACAGGGGCAAAATTTCTTGACCTAAAGAGCATTTGAAACTGTGACTCATGCTGTGCTTTTGGACAGACTTACGAACAGCAGCCTGTCCACAGAAATATAAATGTGGTTCAATGTGTACTTGGTCAACAGGACCTTTGTCATACATGGTGCAACCAATGGTTTAGTAACTGACACCACCACTTGTGGGGTTCCTCAAGAGTCATAACTAGGTCCAGTTTTATTCTCATTGTTTATCAGTGACCTGGCATGAGCTGTACTAACCTAAACAAATGGATCAAATGCAGAAAAAGCAAAAAAACCCCAAAAAATACTGCACTGAGGCCATGAAGAACCAGGAAATGATCAAGCCTTATGTATAAATACACAAATGTGTAATAAAAATGTTATTTATTCAAAACATGTTTAGTGCTTTCTTCCAATATATCAATAAGCAATGGTGCAACGACAGTCCAGTAATTGTAATACCCCTTGTAGGGTCCCTCAGGGGTCAGAACTCGGTCCGATTTTATTCTCGTTGTTCATCAGTGATCTGCCATGAAATGTACTAATCGCAGACTGCACTCCGTACAAGGTGGTGATAGAAAAGGTTAGGGAAATTACTTAAAAGCTGTAGGCGACTTTGAATTATAGGTTCATAGGTTCATAGGTAGATACTAGGCTATCTGCCTATGGCATTTATACGCCTAGCCAGAGTATATTTGGCTTCCGCCTCCCTATTAGATTAACCTACTGTGCCTCTGTAAAGTAGGTCACAGAAGGTACCCTTTTAAGATTAGTTTACTGTGCCTCTGTCTAGCAGGGACACAGAAGAGATCCCAGGGGTGAATATGCGATTTCCCATCCACGCGTCCAAATTTCGCTTAAAGAGGGTCAGCGAGGGGCTATGTCTAACATGAATTGGGATTCTATTCCAGAGTGAGGGGAGCCTCTGGGAAATGAATCTGTCCCTCCAGCATGTCCTATTTATTTTTGTGCTGAGGTTTAGGTCCCTGGAGCGTGTAGCTCTAAGGGACTTGGATTTTTTGAGGTGGAGCATGTCCATTAATTCTGGGTTTGACATGGCTTTGTACGTCAGGCATAGATCGCCTCTGAGTAGGCGGTAAGCAACTTAGTAGAGCTGGAGTTTCTTTAGTCGAGCTGCATAGGACATCTGTTTGTAGCCCATGATCCTCTTGGTGAGGCACTTTTGGGGTCTCTCCAGTTGCTGCAGGTGTCGGGTAAGGTACATCCCAAAAGGGGCATTGTATTCAATTATGGGCCTGATAAGTGATGAGTAGAGGGGCACAATGACCTCTCTTGATCTAGATGCGAACCCTTTCGTGATAAGGTGATATAGTTTATTTGGATTCTTTGTTGCTCCACAAATAATTGTAATATCTGTAAATACTTTAGTAGATGTAAATGCATTTGTATGTGCTAAGCCTGATCAGTGCTTGTTAATTGGGATGCTTTATGCACGTTGTGTCTGGGATGCTTTATGCATGTTGTTTCTAACAGACCTTTTTATCTTGCTTCAGTGGCCCTGGTCATGGCTGAAAAAGGTCCTTGGACCAGTTCACTTACCTGCTTACCAAATGTAAGATAATTAAAATACCAGCAAGTTTTACTCTGTAGGTTTAGAAGTGATATATCGGTACTGGAATATAGACAAAACTCTGTTTCTGGAGGACACATGTGCCAATAGTCCTACAAAGTATCAGCATTGCTCAACATATTTGACCTCAAAAATATGTTCATGCTTAATTAATAATAATGCTTTGTTAAATAACTTTGATACTCTACAGATTTTGTTTAAGGTAGTTACTACTAGACCTTCTAAGCTATGTGAAATTTAAGTGAGATTGATTTTAAGCTACACTCCTTAAAGGCATGTGTACATTAACTGCTGGTATTAAATGTTTTAGGTTATACTACTGGTAGACAAGACTATCTGGCACTATATGAATACAATTTGACCAAAAGGCACTCTGCCAAAGTCATTGGGTCTGAATTTGCATATCTGTGTGTATTCAAACAGCATCAACACCATATCAAAAGGTTTTCTATTAAAATTCTGAAAACGTTTAGACACTGTTTAGGCAACTCTGTATTTGTGTTTCTTAAATAAGACGCCATGGTGCCATAATTCAAGTGTGGCCAGTGAGAATTTTTATTTCCTACATTTGTTAAGTGGAAAATATAATACTGCTTTAGAAAGAGGGAAAACACCTTCAGGGAAACTGAAACAGACCTGCCAACTACCTAATCCTGGACAAAAGATAGTACTGCCTGCTTCTTAGCCAAGCATACACCTTTTCCAAGCCAGGATATTTGCATTCTGGGAGGGAGTACCAGACACCTTATCTCTTACTCAGTCTTGTTCACCCGCTGCCAAAAACAAGCAGCGACCTCACCTATGCGTTTTCCCTACACAGATGGTTGAGCAGCTTAAATGGAAGACTTCACAATTGTAAGTTTCACCACAATGTATTGTATTGTATTGTGCAAGCCAGCAGGGCACTTTCCAGAAGTGTTCACCTATTTCTTGATGTGGTGCAGCCATGGAGTTGCTGTATATAATTTCTGGGAGAGGGGGACTTGTCAGCACATATTGGGAGTAGGGGGTGCAGGGGGCTTTCCTTCTCTATAAAAAAAAAATTAGATTTTTCAGTTCATTTTTGGTATTTAATTTTCAAATATTAGTGAGCCAAAAAAATTGAAATTGCATAGAGTAAAACCTAAGTAGAAAGGCAAGCCTTACCTTTGCTTCCACAAAAAGCAGCTGACGGAAAGAATGCCTTGCTGCCATCAAGCAAGCAGTCTCAAGAGTACCTTTTGTGTTCATAAACCTGCTTTCAGATGCATTGTGGACTAGGGTGAATATTAAATACCAAGGCAGCAAAATACAAGGTTTTCTTACTATGTGTAGAAGACAGTATGTCATATACCGTTAAGAAGCTTTACAGTGAGTCAGCACATGCATATAAGTACAGAGCATGTGCAAGCAGAAGTGCCATTTTGAGTGAGCAGCCAGAGTGAGAGCATGCAAGTAGTCAGTCAGATAGTTTAAGTTTAATGTTCCTGCCATCCATCCTGATGTATTTTTATACAATGTAGTTTCTTTTGGCTTTTTCCCGGTTAGAGGTCGCCACAGTGGAACTCCAGTCCACTAATGATTGGCAGTAGATTTTTACGTGCCGAGTTGCCGACCCTGATGCACAACCTTCAACGAAGGTACGCCCATTCACACATGTCTACACACGGAAGACGCTCTAGCTGAGAATCGAACAGGACAATGTCTTACTGTGAGGCGCCAACGCTACCGCAGCACCACCACCGCAGTAACTACTTAAACACCCAAGCCTTAAAATCTTCTTAATGCACATAAGAAGAGCAACATGGTGTCAGAATGGGATGCAGAGTTACAGGCATGAGTAAACCGGGTTAGATTTGGAGGAATATACAGGAGTGGATCATTCTTACTGATGAAACAACTTGCAAAATAGTTCAGAAACAAATTCCAGGTACTAAAACTTGCTTAAATAATTTATTTTGGTACAAACATAAAACTAAGCATTCAGAATGATCAAAATGAATTTCTTATTAAAAGAAATATCTGAAACTGTGACCTGTTGATAAAAATATTCAAAATAATTACAAAAACATTTGAAGCAATATCCGAATCGCATAAAATGTACAGAAAGGGAAAATGACCATATTTTTTCTCTATGTGCTACTTTTTTGTATTAACTAAAGTTATTCAAAATATCTGAAGTGTGCAAAGTGTTTGCAAGTGTGTGTAGTATTACAGTGCAGTTATTTTGCAAAGTGCAGTCATTTCAAAGAATATTTCGCAAAGTACAATTATTTCAAAGCATATATCGCAGAGTACAGTATATTGAAGAGCTTACTGTGCATTTGAATATTATTACAAGTACCTGGTGTGTGTACATGTTTGTACATAATTACAAGGGTCATTTTGCATTGTGTTTTACTACAATCTGTGGGCATAGCATAAGAGTTTCTCAGACCCACAACGCTTGTGCTTGATAACAATAGGGTCTATATTAGAACATCAAAGTTTCAAAACTTCGAATGTTCTAATATCGACCCCTATTCAGCGAAAGCTGAAAACATCAAACATACAGAACAGTGAATTTTTTCCTAGGGAAAAATTTGCTGCTTCAAAACACATACACACAACACAAAAATACCAAACAAACGGCAATCCACACACATATGCCTAAAATCTTACACCTAACCCTACACTAAACTATACACACACCACTAACGATCCACTTACCTTAACCCAAACCCTAACCCATCACTATCGCACACTCACCCGCGCCCTAACCCTAACTCAACTACCCACCCTAACCCTCACGTCCACACAATCGCACACTTACCTGACCCGCACCCTAACTCACCTAACCCGCCCTAACCCTCATGTCCACACAATCGCACACATGCTAACCTGCACCCTAACTAACCTAACCCGCAGTCAATTGCAGACTTACCTGAACCCGACCCGTATCTTTCAACCACAATGCTGCAAATACCGAAGCAACAGAAATGGACAACCAAATCTGGTTTTCTGTTGCTTTGATATTTTCAGCTTTTGCTGAATAGGAGTCGATATTAGAACATTCAAAGTTTTGAAACTTTGATGTTCTAATATAGATCCTAGCAATATTGCAGAAAATTAGAGAGTGTCTGAGCAGGAATACAACATTTTCATACAGGCTGCTTTTTCTGACAAAGACATATGTACAAAGGTATGTATTCTGCTTAATTTAGCTAGATCAGAGGCCATTAAAAGAGAACATTCATGTGTGTATGCACATGCTGTGTTTGCAGGAGAAGGGGAAGACTGCCATATAGTGGTAGTGGCTGAAATAGGAGAAGATCCAGAGTGCTTAAATGTAAATTTAGAGAAATGTGTAACCCCCAAATGAATATTACAATGGAAAAGCACTTATTTTATACAAGGGATCAAAAGCCTGGTGAAACATTGCAGCATATATAACTGACTTGAGAAATGAGACTAAAACCTGCAGATTTGGTGATTTGAGAGATGTTGATAAAGGACAGGCTTGTGTGTGGTATTAATAATGGCACATTGAGAAAAATTTTGCTTTGAGGCAGTGATTTAACGTTCAATAAGGTCATTGAGATTTGTTGGATATACAAGCTTACAGAAAAGCACACAAGTATGCTTACAAATGAGAATAGCTGTGGAAGGCACAATGACAAAGTTCATGTAGATAGTATGCAGCACGTGGTTAAAAGAAACAGGCCCAAGCACATGACAGCTACGGCAGGTCCTGTAACAGTCCTTGAGAAACCCCCGAGTCTTTCCAGCAAATTGCAGAGCATGCTCAATGAAGCATAAGGGTGAGTCAGCAAAGTCAAAACATGTGCCTCCACCTAGCTTCATAGTCAACTGTCATAACTGTGGTGGAAATCAGGAACCCAAAAGAGAAACGTGTTTAGCTTTTGGTCAGTAGTGTCATTCTTGCAATAAATGGCATAATTTCAAAAGATTTTGTAAGTAAGGCACATTCTTTTATTAATGAGGGCATTCCAAGAGGCAGGTTGATCAATTAGACAGCTGAAACCCTACTTTTTATGTTGATGGTGTGTCAGTGCTTGGCGAAACAGTTAATGCACTAGACTTGTGGGCAAAAAATGACATCTTTTGTACTGTTTGGATTAATGGGAGTCCTGTAGAGCTCAAAGTAGATGGTAGCTCAAAGTGCAATGTTATGTCAGTAGAAACATTTGTTAGAGTAAAAGCTGCAGAACAACTTGATTTGACAAAGTGTGAGAAGCCTATTGCTTATGGTGGTAAAGAGATTCAAACAGAAGGGTCAGCAGTGCTTTCATGTTATTTTGCTGGGAATAGCTATGACTTGCAATTTTTCATAGTCAAGAAACACGTGCAGTTATTATTAGCCCTCAGAGATAGCTTGAAAATGGGTACTGCTTTCATTTAATAAAGAAGTTCACCATGTAAGCTTGCATGACAATAGCTCAAATTTCATCTATACTATTTTGTCTGAGTATGCTGATACTTTTGCAGCAAAACTAGGCAAACTACCAATTGTGTGCTCTATGACGTCAGACTGAGAGTTCAGTCCAGTTGTCAGACCAGCACAGAAAGCAGAGCAGAGTCAAAGCCAAGCTAGACAAAATGGTGCAGCTAGCAGTAATTTGTCCAGTAAAAGAGCCTACTGAATGGGTATCCTCCATGGAAGTAGGTCATAAGAAAAGCTTAGATGATATCAGAATATGAATCGATCCAAGAGATCTGAAGAAAGCATTAAAAAGGCTTCACCATTCAATGTGCGCAGTGAAAGAGGTTGCTGTCCTCGTTGCCACTGTTTTTCTGTCCTAGATGCAAAAAGTTTATTTTGGCAAATTTTGCTTGATCAAAAATCTTCATTGTTAACCACATTTGGTACACCATTTGGAAGAGAATGCCATTTGGAATAAATTCTGCCAGTGTGAAGTATTTCAGCATGTGATGGAACAATTTAGTAGGAGGCAATTGTGAAGTCAAACATGATCAAAACCGCAAAAAAGTTCTGGAAAGAGCATGTAAAGTGAATCTTAAGCTGAATCCCCAAAAGTGCAAATTCGGGCTATGAAAAGTTACTTATGTTCACTTGTTTACCAGTTCAGGCCTATGACCAGATCCTTCCAAGCAAACAGCAATTCTCGAGATGCCAGCTCCAGACAATGTCCAAACCCTACAATTTTTTTTTTGGCATGATGAACTATTTAGGCAAGTTCATTCCAGATTTAAGCCAACTTTCAGCACCATTACATGAGCTGACATACAAAGATGTAATCTGGTCATGGTCAGAACAGCACCAAAGAGCATTTGAAGTCCTGAAATAGAAAATTGATAACCCACCAACTCTCGGATACTATGATGTTCACAAACCAGTTACTCTTTCCTGTGATGCTTCTATATTTGGTCTAGGCGCAGACATTGTTCAGGAGGGAAGATCAGTAGCCTATGCTTCCAGAACTCTTACCCAGACAGAGATGCAGTATGTCCAGATTGAGAAAGAGCTTTTGGCAATTGTGTTTGAATGTTTGAAGTTGTATTATTATATTTATGGTCAACCTATCCAGATCAAAACTGATCACCAACCTCTAGTTACTATTTTGAGAAAGCCTATGCAAACGGCTCCTGCCAGATTGCAATGCATGATGCTCAAATTGCAAAAGTACAATTTCAATCCTCTTTACACAAAAGGCAAACTTCTTTATCTTGCTGATACTTCACCTAGATTGCCCAGGAAAGCCACAGAACAGCATTACAAAGAGCAACTTGATTTTGAGCTCATGGAAGTGAGAAATGTTTCTTCCACAAGTCTTGATGAGCTCAGAACTCACCCAGCTTCAGATCCAGTTCTCCAGAAGCTAAATTTCTTTATCAGTTCAGGATGGCCTACAAAGCAATTTTGTTTACCAGTGGAAGTGCAACCATATTTTCCATGCAGAGATGAAATTTTGTCAAACAATGGTATCATCATGAAAGGTCCTAACGTGATTGTTCCAAAATCCATGTAACAAGAATACATCAAGATCTTGCATCATGGCCACCCCGGAACTGAAGGGTGAAAGGTTTAGTATTTTGGCCTTCAGTATCAAGAGATATTGAGAAAGTACTTTTATCTTGTTCAGTATGTACAAAGGCACATCAACAGAAAGAACCACTTCAGTTGAGACAGATTCCTGAACTACCTTGGTCGATAGCCACATATATTTTCTAGTGGTATGGTCAGCAATACCCGGTGTTAGTAGACTTATTCAAATTGGTTCAAGACTGACCTACTTCCCAACCTAACTTCCAGTACAGTCATTACTAAGGTGAAGAGTTCTGTCCATGGGTAGTCCGCACAGAGTTATTTCTGACAATGGTGCACCAGTTTACGGGTCAGCAGTTCAAGAAATTTGCAGAAGAGTGGGACTTTGTTCATATTATGAGTAGTCCTGAAAACCCTCAAACGGCTTGGCTGAACGTGCAGTTCAAAGTGCAAAACAGCTGTTAGAGAAATCCAGACGTGACAGTACAGATAATTTTCTCAGCTTGTTAAATCTCAGAAACATTTCTCGTGATAAACATCTTAGTTCACCTTTCCAAAGACTTATGTCGAAGCAAACCAGAACCACACTACCAATAAAGTAATTTATTGGTTCCAAGTGCTAAGAACAACAAAAGCCCAACTGTTGAAAAACCGTTTGCCCAAGAAGTCTTACTATGATAAAACCAGCAAACTGTTCTACTCGTTACAAAAAGGGGAGATAGCGAGGATGCAGACGTCAAATGTTTTTGATCTAATCTGCTTTGTGAAAAGTTTGTGTCATGTGTCGTTCATACATTGTGGAATCACAAGGAATGAAATTCAGATTAAATTGGAAGCATTTGTTACCAGTATATCCAAACCAGTGTTGCAGCACCTGGCCTGTGACAAAGACTCTTAATTCTCAGAGTGACTTGTCTAATGATCCTGTTTCAGGGTAAATTCCATCAACAATCCCCATTCCTTAGAAAATCCCTGAGACTCCTCAAGCAGAACATTCCCCATTGACTGTCCCTGTTGCTAAACCCAGTCCTAACTATTATGTCACAAGATCAGGTCGCATCTCGAAACCTAGTTACAGATACACAGCAACCCAGACATGACTGTTGTTTTTCTTTATTAGTGTCTGTATAATTGCATGCCTATTGAAATGTCATTGTTTATATGAGATACCTCAGTAAAGAGGGAGGATGTAGATCAGAATGGGTGATATACCTTTAAGAAGCTTTCCAGTGAGTCAGCACATGAATTCTTATAAGCAAGACGTGCAGCTTTCTCATTACTCTTTCAAAAATGACATTTATATACATTCATTAGTATATGACAATAACTGCTTTGCTATCATCCCTATTGGCTGGCTGACAGATGATTCTTATCTTTATTCATTTGCATTCTGAATCAACATGCTGCATTTGTTTGTGTACTAAAGCCAAGAGAAAAACCAATGTAGAGTAAGGATAGTTGGGGGATCCTTATTGTAAATTTGTATGATACTCATGAAAAAAAGAAAGACAATGGTTCACTGGATGCTACAAACCTAGGCTGGTATTTTAGTATAGAAATGTGGAATCAAAATGAATGAGACTGGGATCTGATAGAAAGACAATTTGGTGACACTATTTTTGGTCAGAAGGTAAGCAGACACGTTCAGAAGGCAGTCTATTTTTTTAGAACATAGGATATCTGTCAGTTATACTGTGTACATTAATGTAGGCAGGGTTTTACCTGAACAAGGAATATAAGCTATAGTTTTTTTGTACCCTTGAACATGGTAATTTAATGAGCACGTGTTGATTTTTTAATTCATATTTTCTGGCACTGTTTTGTTGTCAGTAGTCTTGAATTCAGAAAAGGATATTTAATCTTGTACTAGACAGAAGTTGATTCCATAAACTAGGGTTAGATTGTATAATGAATCTGTCCATTTTGGTTATGCTTTTAAATTTTTTTCTAAATGTAGTGTTCACATGCGTAAATGTTTTACAATTTCTGCATATGCCAGTGCTTAGCAAAGTTCTTAAGCACAGTTCTTTAAGAATATTAAATGCTTGTTAGTGTTTCACTCTTGTAAGTCTCTAGTTAACACTAAACAGATTAGCTGCCTGTAACCTAGTTGATAACCTTTAGTCCTTACTGATATCTTTCTAAATTTCTACTGAACTGTTTCACACATATTGATATGGTTAGTGAACATGCAGGAATAGAATGTTATTATATTTCAGTATTGTCTTTATTGGTGATTTCTGGAAGTTACATAAAACAACTAGATCCCTAGTACATAATTTGCTTAGTACAAAACCACTTAATATATTTGCTGAATTCTTATTAATTATTTCATTATATGTAAAGCTTAGGTTGCTCTGTCAAAGAAGGCCCCGTTAATTTAATTCATGCATGACACTTAACTCCTGCTGATTCAGAAAAAGTGAATTAGATGGGTGTTTACAGCAAAAGAACATAAAGTGGTTTTCTTGGTATTACATTTTTCTGCCATTAGACTAATCACTATTTTGAAGATGCTTAAGATTTCTTTGTTTTCACCAGATGTATATAAAACACTAATTTTACAGTTATCTGCATATTTCAACATCCAGCAGACAATTTTTGGAAATGTACTTAATAAATTGTATGTGATAAAGATTGCTCTAAATATGTAAATACCACAGGGCATTGAAGACATCTTATTTGATAAACTGCAACCATTATGTGCTTATAAAAACTATAAGCTGCTTATACAAACCAGTGTGAGGAATAAAAAAAATAGTTAATTTAATAGTTAATTTTTATGACTTGTTATTTGGACATTGATATAGAGTCATTATCAGATTTTCTGATCACAGTGAATTCAAGGCTACGTCAGATTATAATAGGGGCAATTCAGGCAGGTACCTGGGCCCACAGCTCTAGGGGCCTAAGGCTAGTGCATGAGTAGTAGGGTGCTGAACTATTTTTTGTCTTGATTTGTTTTCAAAGGAATGCTGCATTTGTTTACTTAACACAGATAAATGTCCTAGATAACTGCTTTTGAAAGCTGCTCATCCATAGCAGTAGCAGCCTATGGGGAGGTCAATCAGTTTGGTTGGATTTCTGGAGCAGAAAGCTGGTTAATGTTAGACAGTAAAGGGATGAGGTAATTTATTTTAAAGTCCTGTCAAGCTACCAGATACCAGCAGTAGATAACTTTGCAGGGAAACAATAGTTTGCTGTAGCATTTATTTTACTACAGTTGGACATCAAATTTGCTGTTTGTCTGGAGATGCAATTACTGACTGCTATCCTTTGGTCATCATTCTGTCATTGCAAGACTAATATGATTTTTGAAGTAAATCGGTATATTTTATTGTAGCTATTACTTCTATGAAACAAACTTGGAATTAATTTATTCTGGCCATTACTTTTAGCAGAAGTGGACACCTGGGGTATGTACAAGGTGGATTAAACTGCTGAGTTGAGATGGGGAGATGCCTATGGATGAAAGGTTCCCTACCTTCTTGTCATCCACTCATTTCAGGCTGCACGACCAATGTACATTTGTTGGAGATTTGAAAATCACCTGGGGCCCAAGTTACACTTAATCTGTCACTGCCTAAAGATGATAGTCTATTTACTTGAGCTATTCTGGACTTACTAAAGCAGCATAGGCAGAGTTATTAGATAGAATAGTTAGATTTTTCATTGCACATTTACATTTAACATTTGTATTATATAATACTATATGTATAACAGATACTTCAACTACAGTTGAGTAATGAGTGATACTTAAATACACAGTGAATTTCTGAACCTTTGTCTTTTGCTGAAAAGATGTCAAGCCTGCATAAACTAAAGCACTGCTAGAGATTCTCAGCTAGTTTGTCCCAAACACCCTTCCATTTGTTGATTTTCTTCTTTAAACCTGGTGATTTTAAGCTGCCCAGCCGTACTGTAAATTGAACTTGATAAGCCCCTCCCTTTCTACACTGCTGTTGAATTATTTTTTTGTCATTCCTTGTGGTTTTATTGAAAAGTGCATTTTGCCTCTCATTGTCTGTTCTACTAATTTAATTGCTGTGAATTCATAACTAGCTAGCTGTTGTATAAAGAATTGCATTTTTACACTCTAGCTAGCATTTATTATTATATCACGAGGTTAGTGGATTTTCCATGTAGTGCACTGGGAGGGGGCAGCCTGTTCTGTTTAGGTTGGGGAAACACTTGAGATTTCTGTATTAGTTTTATTGGCTGGAGGACTTATTAATCCACTTATCTTGTTTTTAGTGACTTTATAAATTCTGTACAATTGAGTGGCTCTTGGCTCATTTATACAAAGTGAAGTTGGCTAATCACACATTTAGAAGCTGTTTAAAGTACACTGCTGCATCTGTATCTTTGTTTATTTGTGGTAGCATATAGTATCTTTTAAATTTGTTTGTGGTAGCATTTCACGCCAGACACTCCTTTACAGAACTTTTACATTAGGGAGACTGGGATTATTCATCTAGTGGCAGTAGATGTTTACTCGGGCTATCTCAGCTAGGAAACGCACAGAAGGGCTCTAAGTATTTTTTGCATTTTTTTATACACTGTGACTGTACGTTAGTAGTTTAAAAAAACTAAACTGTCTGCTTTTGCTTTCAGTAACTAATTGTACTGTATTACATTGTATCAATTAGTTGTAGAGCTGTTGTAGATAGTTTGTGTGGCCTTGTTAAACTTTGGCTCCAAACTAGCTATTCTACATTAAGAAGATGCTTTTTTGCACCCTTGCGGCATAAGTGTTCTGATGTAACTTGTCTGATTTGGGGATTTATGGTGATCTTTCCTGATTGGTAGCTAGCTTAAAGCATGTTTCTCTTTGCTCCTTTTTAAGCCTTGCATATGTGCAGGTTTTGCATAGATACTCAGAGTTGTTAGTCATTTGGTGACTTTGCTACTGATTTCTGAGAATCTTCTTTCACATGGAGTAATCCACTACTGAAAAGATAAAAGTATTTTTTTCACTTCTCTATATACCGTGACTATGCAGTTTTTTAAGCTATTTGCTGTCATTTTTACACTTTATAGCAAAAATGTACCATCTACTGTTGCTTTAAATAGTTAAATGCACTGTATTACAGTATATCTGTTAATTGAGATGCTCTTTATCTTCCTTCCCTCACCACTCTGGCGGCGTATAACCCCTGGCAATGTGAGTGAGCTATGGGCCCCTCAAGATACAACCCAAAAGAGACACTAGCTGATTGTTTCCCTGTCTAACTCTACCAGCCTGCCAAATGGCCATCCCCAGCTTTCTCATTAAAATCAAACAGCATTGTGTCAAGGTCTAAACACACTACCACCCTGCCATATCTTCAAGAAAGCTGCAACCTGCCAAACGTCCATCCCCATCTTCTCTTTTAAATTAAACAACATAGGTCTCAGTTTGTATCATTGTTTTAACATTGTTTTTGCCTTGCCCTCTTCTCTGCATCACATCACCAGGCTGCAGTTTGCTCTCCAGTGAACTTCCTGTATTAACTTATTCTTAAATTAGTGTATCCCCCTTGATTTTTTTGTCTATACTTTCACTAGTTGTCCCCCAGTCTTATTTTTTTATCCTGAACTCTGAGTAAGTTTTTCTGCACTCTCTTTTAATCTGCTCAGGTTCTCTACTCCAATTGTTTTTGGGAACCTGGACTCCCCTCCCTCATTACCTTGCTCTCTAGTTATTCTTGGTCCCCAGCCGCTGTTTTTCCCAAGCTCATACATCTCTCCTACCTTCTTTAATTCTTCTCTCCCCCCTTACTCTGTCCCATTTAAATTAAAAAGACAAAACTGTATTTTCATTTTTTTCTCTACTCTTCATACACTACATAGTTGTTTTCTAACTTGTGTGCTAACCTTTCTGATTGTTTCTGATGGGCCCAGTACTTTGAGTCAGGTCCATTACAAGCTAATTCTACCAGCCTGCCCTGGCTTTTCCTGCTGTTTGCTTTCTTTTCAGTCCTGTTCCTCCCAACATGCTTTGCGGGCTTTAAAACCTCCTGTTAGCATTCCCCGCCATCTTTCTCTTCCTTTCCTCAGCACTGTGGTGGTGTATAACCCCTGGTGATGTGAGCGAGCTACAGGTACCTCAAGATACAACCCAAAACAGATGTTAGCTGGTAGCTACATTTTTGTTCAATTATATTTTATATCTATTCTCTGCCAAATGTCTGAAAACACTGTTGCTGATTGTAAGAATGTACACAAGTGCAATAGTCTTAATTAGTGACTGACCTTACTTTGCTCTGTTAGTTATTTCTGGCATGCTAAGTGCATGGCTTATAGTGTTAATTGTAAGTACACCTTGCTAAGCTAAGTGTTGTGGTTGACTATATTTACAGCTGAGAATTTTAGACGATTTGTAGGCTGGCATCACTGCTACTCTATATACTAGGATAAAAGCAGTTATGTTACAAATTATATTAATGTTCCTTCACTGCCAGTCAATTGCCTTGCTTTGCTACAGTCTAGGTGTTTCTACATTGGCTACTTTCCTGTATACTGCTGTCTCTTTTTTAATAGTTTGCTAAGACTACAGACTGTGGAAACTGTGCTTGTGTGTATTATAGATCTAGTATGCCAAATCCTTTGGATTAATGTATGTGGATACTGTTTATTAGATTGTCTTTATACAGTTGATTACACTGTATTTAATGTTGTTATACTATGTAATAGCCTAACACAACTGTCTCCCACATCTAACTGGATCTTGCCACTTAAGCTCATAAGTTGATAACTATGTTAACTATGTTACTTTACACAACCTGTATATGCTTCTTCTAACCTTCCTTTTTCTCAGATTGTGTCAAGGTCTAAACACTCTACCACCTTGCCAAACCTTCATGAAAGCTGCAACCTGCCAAACGGCCATCCCCATGTTTCTCATTAAAATTAAGCAACATAGGTCTCAGTTTGTATACTTGTTTAACATTGTTTTTGCCTTGCCCTCATCTCTGCATCACATTGCCAGGCTACAATGTGCTCCCCAGTGAACTTCCTGCATTAACTTACTCTTAAACAAGTGTCGCCCCCTCTATTTTTTGTATACATTTTCACTAGTTGTCCCCAACTCTTATTTTTTTTTATCCTGAACCCTGATTAAGTTTTTCTGCATTCTCTTTTAATCTGCTCAGGTTCTCTACTCTTATTGTTTTTTGGAACCTGCACTCCCCTCCCTCATTACATCACTCATCCTTGGCCACAGCCATTGTTTTTCTCAAGTTCATGCATCTCTCCTATCCTTTTTAATTCTCCTCTCCCTCTTACTCTGTTCCACTTAAATTAAAAAGATAAAACTGTATTTTCTTTCTTTTCCCTCTACTCTTCATAGCACTACATAGTTTTCTAACTTGCTAAACTTTCTGATTTTTTCTGAAGGGCTCAGTGCGTCGAGGCAGGTCCAACCCACTCCATTCTCCCTCGCTATGCTCGGGCTCTCTCAGCTCCTCTACCATACCATTCCCACCCACCCCTGACATCATCACATTTATACTCTATCCTCATTAACTACACTCCTCCCCTTCACATCATTACTACAATTAGGTTACTAAACCTAACCACATCCGACACCCATCCCATTCTTCAGCTACATATCAGTTAATCTCAGCTTTGCTAATAATTAAATGTCCCCTCTGCTCACACTCCATTCATCATGGCTCAATTTTACCTAAGTATCCCATTTCTTATTCTGCTTACTGAACTCTCCTCTTACCACAACAAACAACACTTCTCAAAAACTTTCCGTACTCATTTCCACTCCCTCAATAACCATAACATAACCTACTCCTTCTACAGCTCACCATCATAGCTCCTCCCATTTTCATCTGTACAAGGTCAAAACTCTCTCACATCCACATCAATGAGAAACTAAAATGGCTCTTCTATAGCCCAAACTCACTTCACCCACATCATCCTACACTCTTTAAAATGACTCTCCTCCTAGCTAGTGACATTCACTCCAAACGCGACCCCTCACCCCTTTAACTCAACCCCAGTATGTACCCCTCCCCATCCCTACCCCCCCAAATGGGTGTATATATTAACCATGAATGCTCTTTAATCGACCCCCTAAAATTGAAATCACATCTGACATGGCTTAGTGGTAAATCACTTTGTCTATGGTGTGCAGGGTCCTGGGTTTGAGACTTACAGAAGCTGTTTATTGTAGCTGGGAGGGTGGCCTAATGGTTAAGATATTTGCCATACAAACACAAGGTGCAGGGTTTGAGTCTCACAAGGGATAATTGGCTAGGCTTAAAATGGCTTGCAAGGGCAGTTAGCCTAGTACTAACCTATGAACCTATGAACTAAATCCAGAACACACAGAACAGCGATTTTTTTTTTTCCTCCAGGGACAAAAATCAGTGGGCCATTTTTGGGACTTTGCCATTTCCTCCACTGTGGTGTGATCTCAAAGTTGGTATATTTAAGTAGGGCAGTTGTGGGGGATGAAGCACCCCATTTTATTATGTGTTTCGATTTTTTTTTTTTCAGAACAGGGATTTTTTTTCCTCTGGGGGAAAAAAATCACTGTTCCATGTGTTTGGGATTTAGTCCTTTTGATTTCAAGGGGTTGATTAAAGAATGTTCGCTCTTTTAATCATTTGGGGATATAATATAGACCTGGAAACACATCCCTGCCTACCCCACAGTGCACCACTCACAAAACTCTAGACCAGTTCTCAATTAACGTGCAAAGCCTTCTCAAAAAAAAAAACACTGGCTTACACTGCCAAACACTCTCCTCTTATTTTAAGTTTAACTGAAACGTGGTTAAAACCACATATAGCTAGTAACAAAATTTTACCCCAGGTGACAACATATTTCGATTAGATAGAGAAACAAGAAAAGGTGGTGGTGTTGCAATTCTATATTCTGATCTATTGAATCTCACCCCTTACAAACAGCACTACCAAGCTTTCATCCTACTGAACTAATTGTACTAAATTGTCACCTGAACTCCCACAAAAAGTTCGCTATAGCCTCAGTTTACATCATCCCACCAGGAAATAACATTTCTGTCCTTGAAAATATACTTTCATGGCTGACTGATATTTCCTATGAAACTATCATTCTGGGAGATGTTAACATAGACTGGTCAAAACTCATGTCATCCCCAATATGTGCATTAACCTTCATGGTTTCAAACAAATCATCACATTCCCTACTTGTATTAATAAAACTTCTGGTACGAGCTGTATCCTTGCAGATACTAGTCTTTACCACTACCCCCACACCCTACCTGACTTCCTTAGTGACAACCTACCCATTCACATCCAAAGGCACTCTATTCCAGTACCTACATCGCACATATACAGAGACTGCTGTAAATTATCTTCATTTGACACTGATCCATTTAACTCTAAACCAGCATGCATTAACTGGTCCTTTCTTCACTACCCTCATGAAGCTGGGGAAAAATGTAACCACATTTTCCTCAACATCTTAGACTCGCTTGTTCCCCTAAGAAAAATTAGGATAAAAGCCCACCCATGCACCTTGGTTATAAAATAAATAAATAAACACATTCTCTTATGCCCAGAAGGGATACTATCTGGAAAGCCTGGCAGAAAACCATATCCATTATCCTATTTCAAAGCTACAAGGAAATTAGAAACCATACTAAAAAACAAATTTCCCAAGACAAGAAAAACGTTTATAATACAGCATAATTCAATCACCTCTCCAACACCCCTAAATTCTGGTCTACCATCAATAATATCCTACACCCTGGCAACCCCTCAACCCCAAACCCCTCCACTGATAATTCACCACTAGAGACTGCCACTCTGCGTAATAACTACTTTATAGACACCATCTACAAACTAACTCTGACCAAAACTCCAGTCTCCCTAACTCTTCCCCTTCTTCTACCTATATTAACAAAAATCCTTTCTCTCTTAAACCTGCTCCCACCTCCTACATCAAATATCTTCTTTGTAAACTTAAACCTTGTTTCCAATCTGCTGATAATCTACCTCCCCTCTGTCTCACGCTTGCTGCTGATTCCATAGCCTTTCCCTTCTCTATACTAATAAATAGATCAATTCAAGAAAGCACAGTTCCTAATATCTGGAAATCATTCTATACTATACCACTGCACAAAGGAGGTAACTCCACAGACCCCTCTAACTTTAGAACAATAGCCATCTTATCACTACTTTCCAAAATTCTAGAAAAATGTATCCACTCTCAACTCCTTAAATACCTAATACAGGAAAACCTTTTATCCCCTACCCAACATGGCTTCCAGCCAAACCACACCACTGCTACAACCTTCTTATCTTTTACTCGTACAGTTGCTGAGGCCAGAGATAATAGCCAACTTGCGTCCTGTCTCTTCCTTGACTTATCTAAAGCATTCGATACAGTGTCTCATTCTAAACTACTAACAAAACGAACTGATCTTAACCTCTCTACTACCACCTTACTAATAGACTACAATCTGTCTGATGGCTCATTTCTTCCTTCCCCCCTTCTTGCCTGTAAAAAGAAGGGTCCTCCAGAGTTCGATCCTAGGCTCCTTTCTATTCATTATCTTTACCAACAACCTTCACTCCGCCTGCAGCCACTCTACTGTCATCCAATACGCAGATGACTCAACCCTCATCACTTCCTGTGATAATATGTCTCATCTACTTTCTCTTACACAAAACATATTTAACACCATCAAAAAATGCGTTAATGAATACCAGCTTATCCTAAACCCTAACACACCTAAACTCTTACTCTTCCTACCAAAATCAAACTCGGACCATAAATCTTCCTTTTCCATCTCTTCAGTAGATAACACTATCATTAAAGCAGACCTGCAAACAAAACTCCTTGGCACCATAATAGATGACCAGCTAAAATTTGATCAGAATATTCACCAGTGTTTCAAAAAGACGCATCAAAAATTAGGATTACTGTATCAAAACAAAAAATACCTTACTCTTGAAGCCAAACTATCCCTAGCTAGGACATCCCTACTTGCCAGGCCTATTTTATGCTGCTCCCATCCTCACAAACCTACAGTCCACATTAATCTCACAACTAGAACAAACTTATAATAAAATCACCATATTTGTAACAATCCAAACTTATAGATCTCAACATTGCATTACATTAAAACAACTGCAATGGCCAGAATTCCCCACCAACTTCTTACAGCACAACTACAAATCACACACTCCATCCTATACAAACCTACTGCTTGTCCCTCCCTTTCTACACTAATTTTCTTCTTCACCCTCACCATATCTCTTAGAAGCTCTGACCAACAACTCCTTGACATAAATAAACCCAACAGAAATATAGGTAAAAGTCTCTACAACGTGTCTGTAGCCTGGAACAAACTTCCTAACTCCATTAGAAACCCCTCAAATGCTGCTCAGTTCAAAAAGCAACTAAAACTCTTTCTCTTAAGTTCATGAATCTGTCCTTGCCAGGAACCTGCTTAAACCCTCCTATCCTTTTGTCCGTACCTCATGTTATTCAACTCAATTCTCTCCCTCTCTAACAACTTCACAGTTAATATTCTTTTCAATCTCCCATTATAGGTAGCCTTACTAAACTCGTAATGTCACTACTAAGTATCCACTGCATTCTGTTAACAATGTAATTATGTATGTATGTATTATATTCTATTTTTTATTGTTACTAAAACTCTTAGATGTCATTTGACTCCTTCTTCCTCTATCTTTTACTTTCCTTGACTCATCTGTAAATACATACAGTACACATTCAAAAATGCCACTTTCTTTCAGTAGTACTTTTTTGAAAATGTATTTGTGTGCTCAATCCTTTTGTTTTTCTACACTCCTGGTTGTACTTTCCACTCTAACTACTATGTATAACTCAAGGGTCAGAACTAGGCCCAGTTTCATTCTCATTGTTTATCAGTGACCTGGCATGAGCTGTACTAACCAAAACAAATGTATAACAAGGATGTTCTGTTCTGCTCCCCAATGTGGATAAGCAGCGAGTTGTGGTTAGCTGTCTGTCAGGTGCAAGGATCCATCAGCCACTCAAGCGCTCAAGTCACTCCACCACAAGTACCAGTATGACTTTGTCATAGTCCATGGGAGGGTGAATGACTTGAGATGTACCACACTGGACTGTATGAAAAGAGACATGAGGTATAAGCCTCCAATAACTGTTAGCCTGGGAAGACATGGTCGACAGGCCATGCTGCTTGCCAGATATGGTCAGCACCTGTCTCCTCTAGGTTTTGGATATTGGCAAAGGCATTAGCCACCCCCTATTGTGCCTTTTTTTAGGCAGTGTCAAAATAACCAACCTCCCAAAATAACAAAGTCCTCCCTAGATAAAGAAAATGTACTGTTGCTTAATGCTAGGAGTCTAAACAAGAAATTGCACTCCCTGGAAGTATTTATCAGTTTGGAAAATGCAAACATCTGTGCAGTCACTGAGACATGGTCTAAAGGCATGGAAAGCACCCTGGCCACGTAGGGCTACAATGCCTTCCATAAGTTCAGACCACAAGCTGAGCAAGAAAGAACCAAAGGAGGAGGTGTATTCATCTTCATTAACACTAAGTTCACCTCGAGACTGGTCAAACGTATGACTCTCTTGAGCTACTTCATGTCCGATTAACTGTAGGCAAAGCCCCTTACCGTATCCATTGCTAGACATAGGTCCCCCACCATGAAAGAGGAAAAGCATACCTGGGCTTATTGGAGTCACTTGCCATACAGCCCGACATCTTACTCATGGGTGATTTTAATTATCTTACCATTGACTGGGAAACATGCATGACCACAAACATGCTGGCTCAGAGATTCCTGTATTTTGTATGTGCAAATGCTGTAGAACAGTTAGTCGGCACATGCAGAACATGGGAGAGTATTGCTTCATCCTCCAGTGTGAGTCCTCCCTGGTAAGATCAGACCATAAATCAGTCTCATTTGATGTAACTGCAATACCAGATACCTCATCAAGTTCAAAAATGCTTAAGAATTTTTCAAAGACAAACTGACGACTACTAAGTGATGGTATAAGAAGTTTCAAAGCCCCGTCAAACACAGATAACATGGACTCCTATGCATAGGTGTACACAAATGCACTGTATAACCACTTAAGCAGTCATATAGAATCAGATGTACCTGACCAGAATAAAGCCAGGCATTGCTGAAAAAACAAGCCACCCTTGTAGACCCCCTAGTATAAACAAGCTGTGCAACAAAAGAAAGAAACTAATGTCCAAGAACAAAAGGGAACAGGCTCAGCAAAGGAAGAAATCTCTCACTTGCTTAAACAAACAAATTGGAGATTTTGTCAAGTCCTCCATAGCTAATTACAAAGCAAAAATAAATGTTCTAGCTAAGGATAACCACAAGGCATTCTTTAACTAAGTCCACTCAACTGGAGGTAATAGCCAACCTGCTAGCCGACAGATTTGGAGCAAACTTCACCTGTCCCCCATCCCCTCCAGTCATCCCCCAAAGTATACCTGCCACCATTCTTCAGCCTGTTATCTCAAGAGAGCAGGTCATCTCTGTGCACTCCAAGGCCAAAAACATGGCATCAATGGGATGAGACAACATTCCAGGCTGCCTTTTAAACAACTTAAAACATGCTCTAGCAGACCCACTTGGATCCCTCTTCAACCACAGCCTGTGAACTGGCTAGGTTCCGATGGAATGGAGGACAGCAACAGTAATCCCTCTGCACAAAGGGGGACCATCAACCAAACCTTGGAATAGGCCTATAAGCTTGACTAGCTTAACAAACATATAGGCATACCTTTCAACATCTTGGTGCTAGAAATCTGGACAAAGCCTAAAAAATGATGGGACAAAGGCCCACAAATAGGAACAGATTTTAAATATTGCTCATATAAACTTAGAAATTTGCTAGAATAATAGGATTTGTGTTAACATGCATTTTCTGAAGAACATGAAGTCTGAAACTTAAATGTCCTTCATTATTTACGGATGTCAATCCTCAGATCATCCCAGTGATTTGCCATTAAATCACAAATTTTATGAGGAATAGACCAAGAATATGAGGCAAAAATCTGGATATTCTGAGAAAAGCTGGACAGTTGAGAGGTATGACATAGATGATCTCCAAACTCTGTACACAACCTAGTTCAAATTTATAAAGGGTATATTATGCCTGTTAAAATGGTTGACTTCTTCAAGAAAGCCACCAAGGGCCTAGACAAGGCAAAGACAGTGCACACCAAGTATCTTGACCTAGCCAAGGCATTTTACATGGGTCTATGTTAAATGTTGGAACATCCAAAATGTCGAACATTACATGGTCGAGACCAAATGTTTGACATTTGGATGTTCGAACATAAAAAAAAAAAAAAGAAAAGAAAACACAGAAAAAAACACTTTTAACAGTGTAGGCAGGGTGGCAAGCCCACCTGCACCCCCCCACCCCCCTACTTAAATATACCAACTCCGAGACTGCACTTCAGTGGAGAAGAGGGAAATTCTCCCTATCTGCGCTGTATGGTGCCATTGAAAGTCTATCTTCGAGCACTTAAAATTTCGAACGTTTGGTCTCGACCATGTAACATTCGAAATTTTGAGCATTCGAAGATTTGACAGGTACCCTTTTACACAATCCCGCACTCAGGTGTTAGAGAAACTAAATAACCCCTACATTACCAGATGAGTAGCCAACTGGCTCACCAACAGGACGGATATTGTCAAAGTAGGTGACTTAACGTCTAGCAAAAGACCAGTCACCAGTGGTGAACCAGAGGGTTTTGTGCTGGGCCACTTACTGTTCAGAAATCATTTCTCTGTAGTCCAGGTAAACTTGGATGGCCTGTGGCTGACCAAGTTCACTGATGATTGCAAATTGGGAACAATTATTGACTCTCCCAGGGATGTTAATATACTGCAGACAGGGTTAATGCAGAAAATGAATGGTGCCAAAACCATGATTAAAGCTAAATGCAAACAAATGCCTTATTATTCCCTTTTGGAAATCTGACATCCCTGCTAATTATATTATAGACAGCACCCTGCCCCCCTAAATGTAGACCCAGTGATACATTTATGTAATCTATCTAACATTTGTTAACTGGGAAAATTTAACGTGGAACAAAGACGATTTTCAGCGGAAGACCGGGAAGAAACACTCCAGATGCATGTCTTTGAACATGGGAGGAAACCGGAGCACCCGGAGGAAACCCACACGAATGCAGGGAGGACATGCAGACTCTGCACAGAAGGCACCCCAGCCAAGAATCAAACTGGAGAACCTCTTGCTGTGAGTCGGCAATGCTTCCACTGCACCACTGCGCCATCCAAGTACATGATCTGGATACTCGGATTGATAACCTGAAATTTGACCACCAGGTATCCACAGTAGTAAGGTAATCCTTCTATTTGGCACATCTTATAAGTAAAATCTTCACATCTAGATCTAAGGATGTTATAATTTCATTATATTCTGCCTTTATCAGACCAATAAGTGAGTACAACGCTCCCCTTTTGCGTGTACCTCACCAGACACCTGCAACAATTGGAGAGACCACAGAAGTTTCTCACCAAGAAATTACAGAGTACACAAAATGAGTCTTGCACAGAAAGACTGGAAGCCCTTTCACTGTATTCTGTCTCCTACAGGCTGCTAAGGGGTGACCTGCTCCTCGCTTACAGGACAGTCAGTGGCCTGGCCCTGATGGAAGTGCTCCACATTCATAAATCAATCTGCACAAGTGTCACTTGCTCCAGGGATCTTAACCTAGCCTCTGTCTGATATGATAGGGTCATGCTAGAGAGGTAGATGCATATCCCAGAGACTGCCACTTCTCTGCAACAAGTTTCCAATTCACATGAAACAGAGTACCTCCCTGACCCTCTTTAAACCCAACCTAGATCAATGGATGGGTAACTGCAAATTCACTCCTGGGGTAGTGCCCATGTCCCTTTTGGACGGAGGAAGTCATTATCAACTACTATAGACCATTACCTCTGGGGAATTTTACTCACCTCACCACTGACAATTAGAGCAACTCAGGATAAATATGGCTAGGCTTGTAAGGGCTCTAGGGCCATTAGCCTACTAACCTGCTATGAACCTATGAACAGACTACTTACTGTTCATAGGTTCATAGATTCATAGGTGTGTACTAGGCTAATGGCCCTGGAGCCACACCCATAGGATTACCCTGGCATCATGGCACCCAACCTTAGTTCCTAGTGCCTCTGTCGAGTAGAGCCACTGAAGTGATCCCTGGGGTGAATTTTCTATTTCCCATCCACTCATCAAGATTTCTGTTGAAGAGGGCCAGTGAGGTGCTCTGCTTGACATGTATGGGGAGTCTACTCCATGGCATGGGCAGTCTCTGGATTATGAACCTGTCCCTCCAGCATGTTCTGTTGATTGTGGTAATGAGGTTGAGGTCTCTGGAGCATGTGGTACGGAGGGATTGGGATTTTTTTTAGATGTAGCATTTCTAACAGAGCTGGGTCAGACAAGGCTTTGTAAGTCGAACAGAGATTGCCTCTAAGTAGGCGATATGAGACAGAGAATAGCTGGGAGTGTTTTTGAGTCTGTCCATATAGGACAATGGTTTAAGGCCTAGGATCCTCTTTGTGAGGTACTTTTGCAGCCTCTCCAGTTGTTGCAGGTGTCTAGTGAGGTACAACATGCCAAATAGGGCATTGTACTTGATGATTGGCCTAATGAGGGAAGAGTAGAGGGAGACAATGACCTCTTTCTTCCTGGATGCAAAACCCTTAGTAATGAGATGTGCCACATAGAAGGACTTTCTGACCACAGTGGCAATGTGGTTGTCAAAAGAGAGGTTGCAAGCTGTGTTCCCAGATCTCTTATAACGTCTTCTGTGTTCAGTGGACTACCATCAATGTGGTAATTCAAGGGAACCAGATTTTTCCCAAGGGGGATGACGACACATTTTTTGGCATTAAGCTTAAGGCCATGGTTCTGACACCAGTCGTTGGTGTCATTGAGGCCTTTCTGTAGGATGTCAACATCACTTGGGGAGTTAATAATAGCTCCCAACTTGCAATTGTCTATGAACTTTGTGAGCCAGAGTCCCTTCATGTTGGCCTGGACTTCTGAGTAGTAGATACCAAACAGGAGAGGACCCAGGACCAATCCCTGTGAGACTCCACTCGTGACTGGTTTTGCAGTCTGACTTGGGTCAGCTACTTTCACACTGTGGGTTCTATCTGTGAGCCAGTTTGCACCCCACATAGTGATATAGGGGTTGATGCCTAGCTTAGTGAGTTTTCTATGATTCCTGAGTGGGGAATGGTATCAAAGGCCTTGGCAAGATCTAGGTAGGCTGCATGAACCACCTTGCCTTCATCCACAGCTCTGGTGACTGACTCAAAGAAGTCAATCAAGTTGAGCCGGCATGATCTACCCTTCACAAAACCAAACTGTGTAGGATCCAGTTTAAGTACCATATTGTAGAGATGTGCCATGTGACATTTGATCAAAGGAGTGATTCGGTATTAAGTAGGGCTACTATAAGTAACAGTGTATCATTTAACTGGCAAGTATTTATTTAAACCCAGCACACCTAGAACTTTGGTAGGTTGCTACTCAGAATAGTGACACTTCTAAGGCTGCAAAACACTATTTTTTTGTAGGGGCAAGTCCGCCTTGAGTCCCAAGTTTGGGGGAATCATCTGCAACCTTAAACTGTATATATGCATGCCAGCTTCTAAATTATACAAACCCAGACAAGAGGGACAAAGTGGTAAAAGAATGCAACATTCACTTTTTTTCTCCTGACCTTAACTACCATTACAAGATGCCAGCAACCTTCCAGTAATGATGCTTTCAGCACTGATGAACTAGCCATTGATATAAAGCATATTTACTGCATGGGTTTTCTTTTTGATAAATTTGTTTCTTTTTTTTAAATAAGAGCCATATGATGTTTGACATAGGCCCGAGTGTTATCACCTCATAAAGGTGGGACCTCAGTTATCATCTCAAAGGACAGTAGTTTAAACGAGCAGCAGCTTTTATGATTCACTAAAGTGTTATAATGTAATTTAATCTATGCACCAGTAATAAAAATAGAAACAATATCCTTCTGACCTTCTGGCATCAAAGACAAATATGATACCTTCTGTGATGTTATGAGGTGGTGCCATCTGTACCAGGGAGAGTATGGCAATACATGTATACATATGCCAGCATAGCTAGCTGGAGTTTTGTAAATAATTTTATGTTATTTGACTGTCCCACTGATTTGTACAGATGTTGGAATTAAAAATATATTTGTGAAGTTACTTGTCTTAAAGTGCATCAACAGTAGATCCTGCTGGACAGAAAGAATGTATGCATGAATATTAGGTTGCATTGTTGTAACTGATCAGATGTGTATGTTTATCAGAGAACCCTTGAAGGGTGGAAAGTTTGAAATTGTGTTATAGCTTTCAGATGCTGCCACAGATCTTAGCAAAGCTCAGTGTGGGTATTGTACCAGTCAGGTGACCAGAGGTGATGTCATCCTCTAACCAGCATCTGGTTTTCTTGGAACTCTCGCAGCAGCACTTTGGAACCTGACAGGAATAATTTCTCCCAAGATATATATCTCACACATCCACACAGATAGAGAGACATCATCTGGCTTTTGCTGTGGTAAGACATTTTGCACACATCAGCTTGCCTTACCTTAGTAAGTAGTCAGAGAACAATAAGTCTTTAGTCTGTCAGAGTCATTTAGTGAGAATAGTTTAGTATTGTTTTCTGCATCTGTGAGAAACTATCAAACTGTATTATTTGTATATCTTGGTGGTTGAAAGTCAGTTGTCTAGTATATTCAGTATTCTCCTGTTTTCTATTTTATTATTTATCATTAAATATTTTAATACCTCTCATTATGGTTGGTCCTTTAGAGAATAACATCTTGAGAGTACTTATGCCTGTTTTAGTGACACTTCGGCTGCTCCTGAAAGCCTTGCTGCTTTGGTCACACCCTACAGTTTGTATTGGTATTAATTTTGCACAGTATAACTGGGTACCCTTTGTAAGAGCCTTAGGGTAGCTGACTAGTGGCAGTGTGATTACATCAGAGTCTGGGCAGAAAGGGGCACAGCTAGTATACTGGTGTGAATCCATCTTTGCTCTTAGTGACCGTTCCTCACTGGAGTAAGAGGTGAGAATTGAGTCTCCTTGATTGCTGGCCCGGAGTAGGGACCCGTCACACCTGCTAATGATTTTCATGAGCATTAACACCCAAAGAAACAATAGCTGTAGAGCAAGTACAGTGGTCAGTGCTGTTACTACTCCACAAGGCAGATGTACACTGGATAGTGTAAAACAGATAAAAAGAACAAAAACATCTTCAGTATAGCACTAATATCTCTGCAGGAGATGTTTGACATTCTTCCTGTTGCTGTGAAAGGTATAGTTAGAGTACTGCAGGATAGATCTGAGAATCACAAGAACATCACAAATGGCTACAAGGTATTAGTATGCTAATGCCTAATGTACTCTGCAGTAATGCAAATGGAAGCCAGGACATACATTTCCTTATTTATATAGACATGACATGTGACTGTCAGATGGCAATGTTCCTGGACACCATGGATGGCTGAATATAAGCAAAGTAGACACTGTGTAAAAGTTGCATCTTGTCTTTGCAATCAGTGTGTTAACTAAGAGCATAGTATGAAACTGCTTTGTGAAACCTATTTGAAATATAGAGGCAGAGATGTCTCTGATCCAACAGTGCTGTCAGGCATGGTGAAGATATACGAACAGGCAGTAATCAGACAAAAGAAACTGTAACAGATGAACAGTTCTAGAAACTTATGACACACAACAAATGTCAAGATACCAATTTGATTTGCTGTCCCAATACAGACTGAGATGTATGATCTTAGCTGAGAGACTTACACATTATAGGTGGAGAGTGTGAGAAAACATGACAGCATTAGCCGAAGTTTTAACATACACAAGTGTATTGTGTTAAAAAGTGGGTGTAGTGCCAAACTCAGCCTGACCTGCTATTCAACTGACTACTTTTGTATCCACCTACGGCTTCCCAAAAATCAACCACATTACTATGCCAGTGATGACTCTGCTGCTGTATGTAAAGAAGCTCTCAAATATGTAAAGAAAGAAAATCCATTGTGGGTTGTTTGTGCATGCACAGTTTTAAGATATATTACACACCGTGTTACTGCTGATGAAACTATGGAACCCTATAAGAAGTGTGCAACTGATTACAAGTCCCACAACTATGAAAAATAACGTGTGATTATTGAGCAAATAAACTGAATGTCTTTCTAAATTTGATATCATTCTATTAAAGCATTTTTGTCTGGTTATGCCAGCATGGGGGCTGTGCCTTTCATACTCCTGTCTGTTACATATTAAGTGTAAGATGATGAACAGCACAGGGAATAGAATACTCTTGAGGTACTGTGATCTTAGCCTTGGTATATATTTCCATTTCTTGCACTCTGTGTCTTGATATTTTTCTTGGATTCAGTAGCTGCTAGCTTTTTGTCCAAAGACCCATGACAAAACTACAAAATCTACCATTGAGAACAGTTTTATTAAAACATACCACGTACTACATTAAAAATAATTAACATGAAGATATGACTTCCTAAGGGTTACAACCAATTAACAGAACAACATTTATGCTACAGTGTGGAAACACTTACCTTCTGTCCTCATACAAGCAAGGTTAAATCTCACCACTCACTCTGAAACACACCACCAAACTTCAAAAGAACTGTACCACTGCTCACTTCTGGATGGCCAAACATCCAAAAAATGTGGGGGAGACAGACAAGAGGTTTAAAATAAGCCCCCTTATATGCTGTCCCAATTAATTAAGTACCCTAACCCCCATCAAACTGCTCCCTATTAAAATCCAAAATACTGGAAGGGAAGGAAAGAAGGATGCACCAAAACCATGCCAAAGAGAGGCTTGACAAACTCAAATGGTCTTATAAAACATAAAACCTCACCTTCTATAGTAATCCTGCCTCCCTTTCTTCTTGACTTTTAATCCTTCCCTCAGAAACTAAAAACCTCATAACCCATCAAACTTTACCAGTGCTGCCATACCCCCCTCATCAACCCAGGTATCTCTGAACAGAAACATTTGTGTGCAAACTGTATTTGTCATGGCCCCATAATTTTACACATATCAACTAACATTAGAGTGATACATTAACATACTTGCTACACATATATACAGTATGCAAACATGAAACAGTTATCACATTTATTTATCCGTGTGTATTGTGCATGATAGAGTGGCATAGAATAAAACTGAATATCACTGGTATGTCAATACATACATGATTCTCAACAAAATATGGTAATAGGTGATGCACAATAGGACAGGGTACTGTGACATGCATTACATAGCTGTATTGTTTGTCAAGTATGATCCCATATATCTATTTCTGTGCGCACTGTACCTTGTTGCACACAGCAACTTAAGAACATATGAGGATGCATATTCGCAAGATTGCTACATTTTTAATGTTCGTGCCTGCTGTACATATTGTAATACTAAAAAATGTAAATATAGCATCTCTGGTTGACAACAGTGAACAGACTGTGTGCTGTGCTATGGACACTTATTGTATTGATATTTGATGCATGAACAGTTCAGGTGGCTTTGCGCTGCCTTTGCAGAGAGGGTGTCGAGGGTGTTCCTCTCTCCATTCTGTCACAATGACCTGCTGGTGCGCCTCACATCATTTATCAGGGAGATTAGGCTTTTATTAGTGAGTCTGGGCCTTCATTTACATGGTCCAATACATCATTTGTAATTATTACAACAGATTATTTGATATGCCTATAATGTTTATATTATTGATCTCAGTTGACACTGGACTATTTAAACAGACATTTTGTGCATAACTTTTTTGTTACATATTTTTTGTTGTGCATTGTTTTTTTTTTTTTTATTTTGTCCCTCTTTGCAATTATGAATTTCCTGACTGCATTAGATTAAGGGTAAGCTTTGGGAGTGAAACACGCTTTGGCTTCCAAACAAACTGCTTATTGTAACACATATTAGTTGTAGAGATGAACATGCTTAAAGATACTTCTTTAGAACAAACAAGTTTGAATGTAACATTTGAATATAGCTACATAGAAGGTGGGTGATCTTTTTCACCAAGCAGTAAATACTAAATACATTAAACATCAAGTATTAAAATATTTTCACATAAGTCACATGATCTTTTTTCACCAATCCATTAGCATAATTATTCAAATTAAACATCAAACATTAAAATATCATAAAAATGTCACATACTATACATAAATACTTCAAACATTCAGAAATTATTTCAACAACAAAGACATTTTTGTTCAAAGTAATATTGCTATTGTCATCCCATCTGATATCCAATTTTACTCTCTTCAAATCTGAAATAAATTCACCCCAGGGATCACCTCAGTCGTCCTGCTAGATAGGGGTCTAGGGAAGTAAATAGTGTGAGAAGAAATAGCCAAGGAATTGTTATGGCTATGCTTGTATAGACCCTAGGGCCGATAGCCTTGTACCAACCTATGAACCTATGAAAACAGAAATGGACTGTATATGAAACAAAGCATTAAGATGATTTTCATATCAGAAAACTGTTATTGAACATCACAATGCAGTATTCCAATATTAAATAAAGCAAACTGCACAATAATAGCTGCAAAATTGTACATAACCATAGTTCAAATCCTCAGTTGCTTAAAGAAAAAAGAAAAGTGCTACATTTGTCATGATGAAGCTTCATGTCTAAGATAAAACACAAGTTTGTAATTTTTTCATTAAATGTACCATAGGCATTTATTCTTCTGAAATCAGTTTTCAATATTGAAAGGTAAATTTCAGAAGAATTGAAATAACATTTCTAATTCAAAAATAAGCAATTTTGTTAAATGTATTTTATCTGGAATAATGCCCAACTATCAGATTTCAAATTGCGATCTTCAAGTAACATATGTTTTGTTACAAGTTCTATACAAGCAGTTTTTTCTGATACAGAGACTTAACTTTAGAGCATGACCAAACTACATGAACGTAATGTGCATTGCCTGCATTGTAGTGCCAGTAGTAGCATTAAATTGCTCTCTTCTGAATATCTGAAATGGAGAAAGTTGCCAGCAGTTATGTCATCTTACAAAACAAGTTATTGGAACCAAGTAAGATATTGTCAATTATTAAATGCAAGTAAGACTGACCTTTAATAGCATTTAAATTATTTAAAATTAACCATGGCCATTTCAGACTTAAGTCTTCTAAAATAGCATTATGCAGTTCCAAAGAGATCATAAATAAGTGTTTTAGTTTTGGACCTATGCCCAGCTGCAACTTGTTGCTTATTTTTATGAGTATGAGTGAGTATAGCTAGTTACATTCTCCTGTTTGTTTTAGATAGGTCTGACTAATTGCTCTAACTGAAAATACTGCCATTAACTAATGTTTTTATCAGGAAATTATACTGTTAAACAATGGAAATGGCTTACTTTATGCAAGTGTAAGATTTGCAGAGTGGGATCATATATATTAAATCTATGTTCTTAAACCTTTGATCCAACTCGTGTGGTTAAGGGTTCTTCTAGATATAGGAGATTAGAGAGATTGTAATTTTATTACCTTTTGACTTCAACTTCATGTCTCAAACCAACTTTCTGGACTGCCTAGATCCCACTCCATGTATGATGGTGTGTGTTAAAGAAAATGGGGAAATGCTATCTGTTAAATATTTGTGTTGGTTAATAAATTTGTTGAGCATTTCACCTAGCCGTGCAACAGAAGAACACTACTGCAACATTTCTTCAGTGCTTCCCTCTGCCTGGGTTGGATGCCTGTGACTACAATACCCTTGGACTGCATCTAAAGCCACCCTACAAAGCTGATACAAGTATTTTTCACACTTGTTCTAACTATCTCAGTGCTTTTTAACAGGTCTATACTGCATTTATTGATTTGTTTAAATTTATCACTGTTTTTCAGCCTGCACTTTTTAAAAAACATCATCTGTTTGTTACTACTCTTAGGTTATTTTAACAGTATCTTGATAATTCGCAACCTCGTCTGATACTGTAAAAGCTGTTTGGGGTTTGTTAAAGTTATCCTGAGTTTGTCAAAATAATTTTGCAAAGATTTGGGCACATTTTTCTGTGTTTGGGAACATTTCTCAGGATTTATGAACTTATTTCCAAGGATTCCTGATACTGCAGTAGTTCTGCCTTTGTTGTAAAGCATTTGCTACTCACTAGAACTCAAAACCAGTTTGTTTTACATTAAGAGGGTTTTATTCTGCACTCCGGTGGGAGAGTTGGGAACTTTTAGTGGAAGGCTAATTGTGTGTGTTTATCTGATTGGCCTCAGGGCTTAACTTACAAGTCTTTCATCCTGCTGATTTAAAAGCCTCATATTTATGCATCATCCAAACGTGGTTAGCTGTGCCTTGTATATATGCAAACCTCTCCAGTGTAAAATCCTTTATAGAAAACACCCTCCATAGTCAGCCACTGTTCATAGTTGCTTGAAGAGCTGACAGTTTGCACAGAGGGCAGCACCACTGCAGGTCATCCTATAGTATACTAAATACTCACTTAGTCCTTTAAGTGTCTCTCCCCTCTCCTTCCCATGTACTAAGGATCTGGTGTAATTGATAGGTGCTTCCCTGTTGTCTCCTGTGGCTTGGTGGATCTGGACATCCTGAGGCAGTGTAGTAACTATCTCATGTTCACTGATAACCGCTTACTTTTAGAACAAACAAACACAGTATGTGAGTGATGTAGATACACATTGTCATTGAAGGCAAACCTCTCACATGCAAGCATGATAATTGAAAACCAGGCTGTCAGTCTTACACCCAAAACACTCACTACCAACACCGAGGAACAAACATATAGACCCACACATGCAGAGTTACTCACATGCAATCTGCACAATACTGCAAGACCGCCTAAAAGCATCTGTTAGTGGCCTCATGCACAGTCAAGAAAGACAGCACCACTCACAACAAATAACTGAAACTCATAGTAGCCTTGCTTCCAAGCCTTTAATGCAATGCACCACACAACCAAACATTCTAGTTATTGAGCATTCCATTGTAAGATATACTAATGTCCCCCTTACCAGGCAAAACAAGGAGAAAATCGTAGGAGCTAGGATCCACCAGATCACACACGCAGTTAGGTCTTTAAACCACATGTACCAGCATGACACTGTCATAGTCCATGTGGGTGTAAATGACATAAGATGTACCTCACTGGACAATTTGAAGGTAGATATGATAGAGCTGTCTGAATATGTGTCCCCGGAAGGTATGTAGGTTAACCTTGAGTAGCATCCTACCTTCACCAATGATAATGCCACAGTGCCAGCACAAAAAAAATAAAGAAAAAGATTGACTTCAATAATTGGCTTTGTTTCTGGTGTCACAACAATGGGATGCAATATGTATCGGTCTGTGGAGAAATGATCAACAAACCATGATGCTTTGCCAGAGATGGCTTGCACTTGTCATCACTTGCCATTCAGATATTGGCTAAAACTTTACTTGTCCCCATAGTGCCTGCTTTAGGCTGTGCCAAGTTGTTAAACCCTCCAACATAACAAAAAAAATCACTTGTGGCCACCTAAAATTACTGCTGCAAAATACTAGGAGGCTAAATAAAACCACTCCCTGAAAGCACTCCTCACCCTGGAGAATGCAGGCATATGTGCAGTCATGGAAACATGGCTCAGAACCATGGAGAATCAACCCAGTCATCAAAGTCTACAATGCCTTTTATACATTTTGATCCAACTCTGCTCAAACAAATAACAAGGGGAGGAGGTGTCTTAGTATTCATAAAAGACAAGTACACTGCTAAACCGGTCCAACAACATGACTCGCTTGAGCTGCTTCATGCCCAACTACCCATAGATGTGACCCCATATCATATTCTTGCTAGCTACAGATCCCTAACATGAGTCTGGAAAACCACACCACCTACCTAAACCTACTGGAATCTCTTAACATTTAGCCTAACATCATATTTATGGGTGACTTCAACTACCCCTCCATAAGCTAGGAGACTTATATGACTCATAATTCACTTGTTCAGACGTTTTTGGACTTTTTCAATGCAAACACAGTGGAGCAATACGTTAGCTCAAAAACTAGGGATACAAATATCCTAGACGTTCTACACATGAACATGGTGGGATGTTGCTCCTTGTCATGCATTAACTCCTCCCTGGTAAGATCTAAATACAAAATGACATCCTTTAGTATTAAAACTAACCTAGAACCCCCATCAAACTGCCAGCCTATTAATAACTTTGCTAAGGCCAGTTGCATCAAACTAAGTGACAGCGTATTAAACTTCCAAGCCTCTCTGAACCCTAAGTGACAGCGTATTAAACTTCCAAGCCTCTCTGAACCCAGATGACACTGAGGCCTACTTTATACTGTACACAAAAGCACTGTACCACCACATTCATAGCTGCATAGAGGAGGCAGTAGCTGTCTGAGTCAAAACTATGATTACTGGCAAAAATAAACTGCCCTGGTGGACTTGTAGCATAAATAAGCTATTCAACAAAAAGAAAAAATGCTGTCCAAAGCCAAGAAGGGGCAGACAAATTTGCAAAAAGACACTCGCCAGTCTAAACAAACAAATTAGAGAGCTGATCAAATCTGCCAAAGGAAAACAGGTAAAGGTAGCCTCCCAGGTGAAAGATAACCATAAGGCACACCAAACGGTCCAGGAAGCAGTAGCTGGAAATGGCTAAACAAAAAACTTTTTATTGAAGTCTCACTCTCACAAGTGCTTTCACCCTAACACAATTGCAGGGCTTTTTCAAGTGTAAAGCTCTGCAATTGAGTCAGGGTGAAAGCGCTTGTGAGAGTGAGACTTCAATAAAAAGTTTTTTGTTTAGCTGTTTCCTGCTGCTGCTTCCTGGACTGTTTGGTGCTTTTACTGGTTTATTATATGGTCCTCTGTCTGCTTCCGTTATTTACTTTTTTAATTATGTTCATAACCTTAGGGAAAATGCTCAGCAATATGGCTAGTTAATCATGAATAGCAACACATACACCTGGCCTGAAGCTATAGCAAATATGCTGGCCAACAAGTTCAGTTCAAACATCTTCCCCCATCAACTGCCAATACACTCAAAGAAATACCGGCAAGAATCCTCTTACTAGTTATTATGAGGGAACAAGTCCTTACTGTGCTCGCTAAAGCCAAAAACACAGCCTCCATGGGTCCCAACAGCATTCCAGGATACTTCTTAAATAGCTTAAAACAGGATCTATTTTGGCCACTAGAAACCTTCTTTAACCACACCCTTTGGACAGGCTTTGTCTCAAAGGAATGGAGGTCTGCAACAGTCATCCCTCAGCACAAGGTGGGGGGGGGGTCAATCAACTGACCAAGGGAACTACAGATCTATAAGCTTGACCAGTCTTATCTGCAAGGCCATGGAGAGAATTATCATGGACTTCATCAATAATGACGTAGGAAATCTCCAAACACTGGACCAGACCCAATCTGGCTGCTGAATCTGGTTGACTTCTTTGAAAATGTCCCTGTCACTATACTCCATATTGTATAGACTTCTTTGAGAAGACTTATGCCTGGCCTTCAGAGCAATGAAAGACCCAAACCTAATGAACTTGCTGCATAACCATTAATCAAATGGGTCTAGGGCTACCCATTCCAAAGACTTAAATATGGCCCGCGACTTAAATAGGACATGCTAGAGTGACAAATTTATCTCCTAGTGACTGCCACATCTTTGAAACAGGTTACCAATTCATGTGAAACAGAGCATCTCTATAACACTGTTCAAGAGGAACCTGGATGAGTGGATGGGGCACCATAAATTCTTATTGGGTATAGTGCCCACAACCCTCCTGGACATGGGCAGTAATCACTAAATGCAATCTTGGGTATTGACTAGTACTTTAATGGTTTTACATTGGGTGAAATGCCTAGGTTTAAAATGACCTCTGCCAAGCCAAGTAATCTCCTATGATCCTATGAGAAAGTCAACAGGGCCATGGATGAGGGTAAAGCTTTACACACTGCTTATCTAAGCAAGACAAAAGCTTTTGACATAATCCCCCACATGGGAATCCTAGATAAACTTACTGCATTAGACATAAACCCCTACATCATCCTTTTCATAGCAAACTGGATCACTCTCATGACACGTCTGGATAGGTGAATCCACTTCCAGTAAGAAACCAGTTACTAGCAGTGTCCCACAGGGCTCAGAGTTAGGACTCCCTCCTTTTTGTTATATACTTCTCTGAAGTGAAGTGAAGACCAATATTGGCGGCCTCTGGCTCACCAAGATAACCAACGACTGTAATCATCTGACCCCAAACAATGTTGACATCCTGCAAACAGGCATAAAAACAAGTGCCAAAATCATGGTCTGAGACTAAATTCTGAAAATGTGTAATCATAGCCTTTGGTAAATCAGATATCCCTGCAAATTATAATATTGATAGCACATCCCTAAAAGAACCAGTGGTGAAGGATCCAGGAACACAGATAGACAGTAACCTAAATGTTTACCACCAGGTAGCTATGGTAATGAGGAAATCCTTCTGTGTTGCTCATCTTATAAGTAAAAGCATGACATTAAGGTCAAAGGAGGTCATAGTGTCATTTATACTTGGCCCTCATCAGGCCCATAATTCAATGCAATGCTCTCTTCTGCATGTACCTATCCAGGGAAGTAAACCATTTGGGATGGCCCCAGAGGTTTCTCACTAAAAAAAAAAACAAAAAAAAAAAAAAACAAAGCGTAAGACACATGTCTTATGTGGACTGAATAAGGCCATATCCCATTTTTCCGTCTCATGTAGTTTATTGAGAAGTGACTTATGCCTGACCTACAAGGCATTCCCTGATCCAGCCCTGATGAAAATATTACATGTTTACAATCAAAATTATATGAGGTTTATATGTTCTATGAACCTAAACCTTATTTGTGACCAACAAATCTTGCTGGAGAGAAAGATTCATATGCAAAAGGCTATACATAATCTATTTAATAAACTTCCCATCTTCATAAAACAAAGCCCTACCATCACTCTCTTCAAAACTGTAAGTTAATTCCCAGGGTACTGCTCATGTTCCTTATGGATAGAAGCAGTCTGTAAAACGACTCAAGGCTCCAACACCCAAAGACCCACTACCCTGATAATACCGCATCCCATATCTGGAGAATTAAGATACAATATTATCATAACCTGGGTATTATGTGGTAGGCTTGTAAAGGCTGTTATGCCATTAGCTTAACAATCGCATATGAACCTGTAAACCTATGAATGTCTATACAGATCAGAACCAAAATTAAACATTAGTTTTATATCTCCTAATTTTTACTAAGTCTGGGAGTTCTCTCAGTCCATAACATGTTTTTGATAGCCTTTTACAGTAAAAATATATAGCACTGCATGAAGCAACTGTCTTGTTGTAGAGAGCACCTTGGGCAAAATAGTCATTTTTCGGAATTTTTTTTTTTTGCTTTCCTGAAGATGTGCAATCTGTCTTGGATTATTTTAGTTAAGCTCATCTAGTCTATCGAGCTGAAGGGTCATATGGATTCCTAGGTATTTTTGCTTTATGGATTCTTAGGTATATTTGCTCTGTAACTGTAGCTTGTATTAGGGTACTTCCATTCATTGGAAAGACAACATAGTTATTTTCTAACCTTTAATCCTGAGGCTTTGTCTGTTTGCAGGAATAGATGATTAACAGGATTGCTTGGTTTATATTGTAATTTATCTACAAACCATGATATTAGAGTGGCATGCAGACCTTTAGTTTATAACCTGAACTGTTTATAATGATTGCAAAAGTTGATCAACGTTGAGTGCCACAATTACGAATGTGTGGTGCAGAGAGCATCCGCATATAGTGCTATACTGTAAGAAAATTTGGAGGAAAGGATGTTAGTAGAAAATGTGGGCTGTAGGAATTGATATAACAATTTGATCTATTCAGTAAACATTTTTTTGGAAATCCTAGTTTTTGCAATGATGTCCATAGAAAAGACTGGTACAGAGTTGGCTGCTTTATTGAAATCTATGAGAAGAACTGCTACATGGTTATTATCTTTATTGGAACAGTTTGAATATTTAATCATAGTCTACCAAGTCCTGGACTTCTGCATGATACCTCTTAATAGAATATAAATGATTATCACTTATGAAATTAAGAATAAACCTTTGCAGTCTGTTAAGCAAGATCTTAGCAAAGCCTTAAGCACTGACTATGGTAGGAAGATGGGTTTGAAGTTTGGATCTGTGGTAGTTTTGTAAACATAAACATTTTTGGCCTTGTTCAGTTTTCTGAAAACTGATCCTTGTGTTTAACTTTTTGTATGGGGTGCTCACTTGTTTTTTTGAAATATTTATAGAAATCTGTTTATCATACCTTACATGCCTAGGGCTTTTCCGGCTGAATAATTGTCAATGGCTGTGTGTATCTTGACCATGGCTACTACTTTTATTAGAGACTTAATACATCTCTGCGGAAGTGCTTGGAACAGTATATCTCTGAAAATGCCACCATAATTTGTTGTATTTTAAGGACTAAAAAGCTCTATACGTCTTTAATAGAGGGTTAAATGCATCAGTTTCAGTAAATGTTTGACCATTTTCATTATGAAAATGAATGGGTGTTTTCTTGTTCCTCTCTTGGCATTTTTTGTTTTGCTGATAATTTTTGTTAAGTGACATCTTAAGCCCAATAAAAAGTGTATATTCCCTCTTGCCTAACAATGTTTTACTTCATCAAGCATGTATATTCCATTTTAAATTGTTCAACTTCCGTAAGGAAGCTTTTGCCTTATTTCTATTTTTTTTCTTAATAAATATTTCTTCTCTTTGATATTACTTTTTCTCTGAATATATATTTATCTGTTAGGATCAATTGTTAATGTTGTTTTTTTAATTCTGTGGCTACATTGTAGCTGGGTTATGAAGATGCCTGAGGACTAGAAATATGTCTAGAAATCTAATGTCCATTGTCCACGTACGTCTAAAAAGTGCATTTTTTGTTGAGAAAGGGATTGAACTTTCAGTGACTAAAAACTCTGTATGAGATTTTCTGTTGGTAATGTTGGAGTGAATATTGCATGGTCAAAGACACCTTTTAACAATTATTTCTGGGATTAACTGTGTAGCATTGTGACAAGTTAACAGTTTACTGCATATTAAACCTACTTGCAACTTTGTTCACGGGACTGCAATATGCATATGCATTAATACTGGGGTAATGAGTCCAAGGTATACAAAGGAGTTAGATCATTACAGCCGATTTTACCTCCAGACATTTATGCATTTTCCACCTACTGACACATATAGGAGTCTAATATTGCTTGTTTATACTTGCATTAATAATTTCAAAACCATGCTACATACAAGGTATCAGAAATTTCATCTTAAAGCATACATGATGGCAAATGCAATTCCATTGATATTTGACTTCTGTTTAATGTGGCTAAAGAAATATTAAATATTATTTGTATACTGTTTATTTGTATGGTAATAGTTTTCTAAATATCTTAACATTAAAGTAACACAGACAGAAATGCATAGTCTCATATAAAAGCTCATAGCTGTATGAAAAAAAATCCTGCTGCCAGTATGTGCCTTGTTTGAATGTTTACTGAGATATCATAAGTTATTTACACAACATTACACAATTACTATTCACTGCCTTTATTTTGGCATATAAAATCCAGTTTAAAGCATCAAACTGAATGAATGCCACTAATGTAAACATTAAATTATCCTGAGTAGTTTGTCATTTACTGTTTTCTAGTAACACTTAATGATTCCTGAGATATGAATATTTGTTTGAACTGCCACACTCACTGGAGTTAAAAGTATACACTCAAAAGAGCTGTACTGGGGAGAATGAGTTAAGCTGCTTGGATATTTTTAACAGTCTATTAACTTTTGAAGGGATTCTGTCCTAACCAGGGTCACCACAACATTAATCCCTACCAGAATAACAGTTGAATTGATGGCAATAGACTTTGGTATTTGGACACAATTTCTCAAGTGGTCTACAATGCCTTCAGGACATAAAAATTGATCAGTATAGTTGAAGCCTGTGATGTGTGAACTTGCAAAATAGTCCATTTGTCTTGATAATTGTGTAGCTTTTTTTTCTCTTTTCTTTTTTTTAAATTCTCAGCTAATGCCTTCATCAATAAAGAAGCAGCACCATTTTTTTACCAGGCTTGGCACAACTCCGGACTTTGGTATCAAGAGCCATTATATTTAAGGAAGGCAGAACCTGTAAATGAAGGAAGAACCTGCATGAGTTTTCTTTTTCTCTTAGTCTCTTGTATAAGAATTGTATTTGGTATTGTAGATATTGTAGTATAGCTTTGACCTCTTATATGCTAGAATTCCTTAACCTAATACTTAACCACTTAAATGATACTCTCCTAGCTTCAAACATGCAATTATAATTCCTCTTCTCCAAAGTACCTTCTTTTATAACTGTGTCTGACTACAGGCCACACTTGAAACATTTGCTCCTCAACCAAAGTACTAGGAAAAAGTCATATATGATCAGACGTTGGAATATATGCATAGGCACAACCTAATAACTAATGCGTAATACTGAGTTAGGGTTTACCTACTAGCCATTAAATGATAGTGTTTTGACTCACTGTTTCTAAAGGCTGAAAGTTGAAAATGGCAAATCAAAAACTTTGAACACACGCGCACACAGAATTGTCTGTTCAGGAGGCAAGCCCCCTTTGCACCTCCCATATGGGGGAGTGTGGCCCATAACCTCCTAAATTATATATGCCAACTATAATCACCAACAAGTGGAGAAAATGGAAAAGAAAAAAGTGCTCTGTCAAAACATTTTAGTAAAACTCAATGGGACATTTAATTGTCACAGTAAAGCTCCTCACAAAAAACTTTCAATAGACCATACATAAGCCCTGATTACTTCAAGCATTCCTTCTAGACTCTAATGCTTCAGAAACTTGTCAAGTGCTTTTTTCAGAAGATACGGAAACTATCCTCCGAGTAGAACCTTCTCTCTTCACAATATCAAAATTCTTTACTGCAAATCATGTATTAAAAAGAGAGATGACTCCGCAATCTGTTCTGGGTCTTCTTCTGTTCTTGGTATACATTCATAGAATTCTCTTAAATGTACCGCATATAATATGTGTCCTTTACCCAGATGACAAAGTATTGAATGTATTTCTCAAAATCCACTCAGTGCTAAATGAGAAACTACAAAATTATTTTCAGCAGTCATTCGCTTGTGTCATGAAAGGTGATTCTGCCAGCATAGCTAGCTGGAATTTTGTAAATAATTATATGTCATTTGTGAATATAAACATGATTTATATAAGATGCTTGTGTTACAACTATATTAGAACTGTACATCAAACTGGTTTGTACAGATGTATGTTGAAATGTCTTGAAATGCATCCACAATGTGCCCTACTGGAAGAAAACAGAAATGTACATGCAACTACTGTGACAGTTTAAATATATATATTTTAATAGTGGAAACTGGAATACAGGAAGTTATCTTCAGTCCAGCAAATTTTAAGAAAATAGCTGAAATTAAATTAGTTTATAGGCAATGCAATGAAAGATGGTATTGTTCAGTTTTCAATGCAGCTAGAGACACAGAGTCTGTGCAATGCAGCTAGAGACAGAGTCTGTGCTGAGAAAACTTTCTGTATTGTCTTTACGGTGAATTAATTACTAGTCTTGAAAGCATGAAAGAGGGCAATTGTTTTATGACGTCCAGCATCTGCCAAAGATCTGAGATCTATGTATTTTCACATGTAGATGCTAAATACTGCCAGCTTACAGCAGTGGGGTTTTTGCCTGGGAACTAGAGTCAGATGACAAGAAGTGATATCATTCTGCAAGCTATCACAGCAGTAATGATATCACTTCTTGTCATCTGACAAGAAGTGATATCATTCTGCAAGCTATCACAGCAGTAATATTTGGGATATTAATTTGAGAAGTCTCTTAGTGAAACAGAGCATTCTATATTCTGTCTTAGACCTGAAAACAAATAGAAGATCCATTCACCACATCTACCTTGCTGCATTAGTAAGTTTTTAAGTTATAGTAATTCTGTTAGATACAGTCAGGAATATAGTAAAGCTTAGTTTAGATATTTGTCTTTATTTGAGACTGTCCTACAATGCTGTTTTGAATATTTCCTGTGGTTTTGAATTCTGATGTCACTGTGAATATATATTTAGTATTGCCTTGTTCTTTTATTATTTATTATTAAATATATTTAAACCTCTTGTGGCTGATCTGTGTAGATATATTTAAGTTTTGAGAGTACTTACACATTTATTTGGTGACAATGTGTGGCCCACCCCTAATAGCTTTTCTCTTGGTTAAGGGCCTTAAACTAGCTGATAAGGGTTCTGGTGGCAGTGAAAACTACCTTTTAGTCTGGGCAAGAGGGAGCATAGCTAGTAAACCTTTGTCACCTTTTCCCAGGTGTATATGTGTAAAATAAATTTCCAAGTATTGTATCCCAGCAGAATGAAGCTGTGCTGAAACCAGCATTAGTAGTAGCCAGGCAGTAGCCATTCATGTGACTTCCCTATTTTCATCATTCTTAAGAAGCTAATTCTTTATTTTTCAGTAAGTACTGCTTGATTTCTTTCTAACTTCAGAATATCTTCCTAAATACTTCATCATTAAATTTTCAGGGTCTCCGTATTAGTTTCCCTTCAAGTGTTTGGCACTGCTCCATGCCTTAAGTGACATTTTTCCTGTAAAAGAAATATATAAGGAAACAGCTCCAGTACATTGTAATAATGACCATCCCTCCTGGCATGTCTAAAGGTCAGTTCCTTGTGCTTTCTCCTATTAAACTGGTGTACTTGGGCAGTCTGAGGCAGTGTAGCAACTGTCTCATGTACACAGACAACCCCTCTCCTCTTACCTCCCAACACTCAGACTTGTGAGAGATACACTTATATATCCAAATTGGAAGCCATGCACTCTCACGCCAAGACCAGAATAGCTGGTTAAGAGGAGAAGGTCAACACCTACACCTGCACCACACCACATGCAGCACATAGCCCTTCAGAACACCCACCATCATAGTTCTCACATAAAAACACAAACCTTACACCCACCTTTGTAGAGGCTCTCAATAGATAAACTACCCAAACAGCAGAGACCTCCAAGGCAGAACGCACTCAACCACCACAACACAACACAAACCCAAGACACACAGCTCACCTATACAGTGTGCCTCTCAACCTAAGCCCTTAAGGCAAAACAGCTTGCCCAATACATTAATCATAGGTGACACGATAGCGAGGCACACCAATGTCCCACTCACTAGGTGAATAAGGAGAAGGTAACAGTCAGCTGTTTATCAGGTGCCAGAATCCGACACATAACACACGCACTCGGGGCACTCCACAACAAGTACAAGTATGACTCTGTCACTGTCCATGTGGGTGTGAATGACCTGAGATGCACCTCCCTGGACTGCATGAAAAGAGACATGGAGGATCTCTTGGATTATGTGGTTCAGGCAGGTATGACCCTAGCCCTGAGCAGCATCCCACCATCACGCAGGATGATACTTCAGTACAAGCAGAAAATGATTGACTTCAACAATTGGCTAAGTTTCTGGTGTCATGCTAAGGGGATCCAGTGTCTGTCTGCTTGGGATGATATGATTGACAGACCTCGATGCTTTGCCAGAGATGGTTTGCATCTGTCACCCCTGGGTTTCTGGATACTGGCTAAGGCTCTTGCCACCTCATAGTGCCTTTTTTAGACGATGTTACAAAGACCAAATTACCACTGTAACAGCTATAAATAAATGCAATCTGAGGGTCATGCTGCTCAATGCTAGAAGTCTAAATTTCAAGATGCACTTGCTCAAACCACTCCTCAAAATGTTGAACATCAACATTTGTGCTGTAACAGAGACCTGGTTTAAAGCAGCAGAAAACATGGACCAAAGCTCCAAAGGCGGTGGTGTTTCCATATTCATAAAGGATATCCACACCTCCAGACTAGTAGCCTAGCATAATGCATCTGAGATACTTCAGGTAAAACTAACATTGGGTAAGACTGCGATTCAGGTCGTAGCCTGCTATTGGACCCCAACCATGTCCCCAAGACTCACACTCTATGTTCCTAAGCACCCTGGAAACTATTAGGGTTCAACACTTTCATACTAGGTGACTTCAACTACCCCTCCATCAACTGGGAAAACTACTCCTGCACCAATATACTGGTCCAGCGGTTCCTGGAATTCATCAATTCCAATGCCCTGGACCAGCTCTTTCTTACCCCCACTAGAGAAAGCAACATCCTTGACCTGGTTATTACTAGCATGGGCAACCATTGCTCTACACCAATAGTCAATTCCTCCTTGGTTAGATTGACCATAAACTAATCACCATGGAAATCCACATCTCACCCACACCCACCTGCAAAGGTAACCACCATGAAATACTTCTCCAAAGCTGACTTTGGGCTCCTAAAAACATTGGTGGTACTTCACAGCACCCATGTCAATGGAAAATAGATGCATGACTGCCGAATCATACACCAATGCACTGTAGGAACACATGCATAAATGCATGCCATACCCAACAGAACCAAGACCTCCAAAAAAAGGAAGCCAATCTGGTGGTTCCTTGCCATTAATAAACTCTACAACACAAGGAAGAAACTGTTGCAGAAAAAGGTGAAGTCCCAAGACTGGAAAAACTCCCTTATTAGCCTCAACAAAAAGTTGAGATCCCTCATCAAAACCTCTAAAGCCAGCTATGAAGGCAGACTTGCAGCAGACACTAAAACAACCACAACACCTTCTATATTTATATAAATAATCTCCATGGCAATACCCAGGTTTGCTCTTAGTTACTGCAGAATGGTACCTCCTATACCGAGCCAACAGATATTGCCAACATACTGGCCGACAGATTCTGTGCCAACTTTACCCCTGTCTGCCCCCCCTAAAGGACTAATCACAATACCAGAGGAATTCCAGGCACCCAGCATTTCTGCAGCACAGGTTAAAGCTGCATTGTCCAAGGTCAAGAAAATGGCTTCCATGGGACCTGACAATATCTCTGTATGTGTTCTACATGAACTGCAAACAAAACTGGCACCACATCTGTGTGCCCTGTTCAGTCACAGCCTCACCTCAGGCTTTGTCCCTGCTGAATGGTGCACTGCTACAGTCATCCCTCTCCATAAAGGGGGAGTGACTACAGACCCTGGGAATTATCGCCCCATTAGCCTGACGAGTCTGATATGTAAGGCTGTGGAGCGCATCATCATGGACCTAATTAATAAGTATATAGGGAATCTCCAAACTCTAGATCCCACATAATTTAATTTTTGAAAGGTAGATCATGTCTGATCAACTTGGTTGACTTCTTTGTGTCAGTCACCAGAGCTGTGGATGAGAGCACGGCAGTTCATTTAGCCTACCTCGATCTGGCCAAGGCCTTTGATACCATTCCTCACTCAGGAATTATTGATAAACTCACCAAACTAGGCATCAACCCCTATATCACTAGGTGGTTTTCAAATTGGCTCACAGATAGAACCCACAGTGTGAAAGTAGCAGACTCCAAGTCAGACTGCTGACTAGTCACGAGTGGAATTCCACAGGGATCAGTCCTGGGTCCTCTCCTGTTTGGCATCTACTTCTCCGAAGTCCAAGCCAACACAGGGGGCCTCTAGCTGACCAAGTTCACAGATGACTGCAAGCTAGGAGGCATTATTAACTCCCCAAGTGATGTAGACATTTTACAGAAAGTCCTCACTGAGACCAATGACCGGTGTCAAATCCATGGCCTTAAGCTTAATGTCAAAAAATGCATTGTCATCGCCTTTGGGAAAAACTCAGTTCCAACTAATTACCACATCGATGGGAGCCCACTGAACACTGAAGGTTTTATTAGAGATTTGGGGACGCAGGTTGGCAGCAACTTCTCCTTCAACCACCATGTTGCCACTGTGGTCAGAAAGTCCTTTGTGGCACATCTCATTACCAAGGGTTTTGCATCCAAGAAGAAAGAGGTCATCATCTCACTCTACTCTTTCCCCATTAGGCCAGTCAGTGAGTATAATGCCCCATTTAGCATGTACCTCACTAGACACATGCAACAGCTGGAAAGGCTACAAACGTACTTCACAAAGAGGATCCTAGGCCTTAAACACATGTCCTACATGGACAGACTCAAAAAACTTCAGCTATTCTCTGTCTCATATCGTCTACTAAGAAGTGATCTCTACTTGACTTACAAAGCCATGTCTGACCCAACTCTGTTAGAAATTCTACAGCTAAAGAAATCCCAATCCCTGTGCACCACATGCTCCAGAGACCTCAACCTCATTACCACAATCAACAGAACATGCTGGAGGGTCAGGTTCATAACCCCGAGACTGCCCATGCTCTGGAATACACTTTTCATACATGTCAAGCTAAGCACCTCACTAGTCCTCTTCAAGAGAAGTCTTGATGAGTGGATGGGAAATAGAAAGTACACCTCAGGGATCACTCCAGTGGCTCTTCTTGATAGAGGCACTGGGAAGTAACGTCAGGCAGCATGATGCCAGGGCACTTTTATGGGCTAGGATTATAAAGGCTCCTGGGCCAATAACCTAGTACACACCTATGAACCTATGAATCAAGAGTGCATGTGTCAGCTTCTTGGGCAGGGACACTTAGCACTGGATGAACAGAGAGAGTGTCAGAAGACTTTGCTTTTCAATCATCATTCCCTGCAATATAAATATCTTGCATTACTCTCCAGAAATATATTTAATTAGGCCATAATATTACTTTTAAACAGCATTTTGAAAATGTCAAAGTCATGAATCACCTGAGAATTTCTTATAAAGTAGCAAACCACATTACCTTTGAAGAAAGAAGTACAAGTTACGCAAAAGTGCTTCTACTGTTTCAGAAGTATGCTTTAACAGTTACTGTCCTGTTCTCTAAATGCAATATAAATGTTCTACAAACTAACAAAAGCAAAATTCTCATAGTTATATGTTGTCTTCTATTGAATATCACTGTCCAACTATTGAAAGTGCTAACTGGTTAAGAATTACTGACAGAGTGGCATTTCTGTTAAATACTCTAACATTTACATTATTGAATAAAATTACTCTCCTCTTTTTACAAATCTATTGTTAATGTGAAGGCACAAGCTGTGAATTAAAAATGGTGGTGCTAGTCAGTTTTATAGATTCAAATACGCAGCAGACTCCATAGAAAATGTCTGTTGTAACCTATGACCTGAGCTGGGTAATAACATGCCAGATAAACTAAAAAAACTCTGAATAACTTCACTGATTTCAGAAATGCAATTTGGATACAGACTAATTTGTTCAGAGATACGACAGCAGAGAAGGGTCTGGGGTGAGTGGTTAGAGTAAAGAAGACAGCTAGTGGGAAAGGAAGCTAGGTATACACAAATCGGAAAGAGTGGGTTTATCTGAACAGGAAGTGAATAATGGTGTGGTAGGAAGTGAGGTAAGGGGTAGGAGGGAGTTAGTTGGGTTGTATTCATTATCTGAGAGTCAAGGGGTAAGATTCTGGCTCTTCTTAACTGTAGAAACTAAATTCAGTTATTTTACCACCACTGGCTAATGCAGATGGTATGATGAAATTCATCAACAACAATAATTTTGTGGCCATCTGTTGCTCAAATTATTTATTTAGAATAGTAAAATTTGTATGTATTTAGCACAGTCACACAAAGTGCAGCATACAGATTAATGACAATTAACCATTCTTACTAATTAGTTCTGTACTCCTAATGTTTCTTTTATGCAAGGGGAATTTACATGGCTAGGTTGAAGCCTGTTCTCTGTTTCCAGTATGGTATTTGAAGATCTTGCAAGCCATTGATTAAAGGCTGACTTCTTAATTTACATCATCACTTTTCATCATGAGTATATATTTATGCTTAACATAATCTTGTTATCCAAATAGCATTTTTTTCTCTGAAATGCATTCTCTTTCTTTATTATTGGCTTATGTGTTTTACATGCATTATTTGTTTCAATGTATTTTCTCTTTTAGGTATTTACTGACTTCCTGTATTATACTGTCTGGCTTTAGTCAGTTCTTGTACTAGGTTATCCTATAATTTGTTTGGACCTTGTGAAAGGACTGTGACTGAAAATGGTGTTTGGACCAGTTCACTTACCTTGCTAACAAATGGAAATGTACACAAGTAAATAAATAAATGAATGTACATAAGTAAATAAATAAATAAATGAATGTGCATAAGTAAATAAATAAATGCTCGGAAAAAAAAAAAACTTCTGCTCTTTTCAATCCTCATCAGTGTGTATCTGGAGCAATACCTCTTAGGGGCTGGAGCCTGCTTCTGTCTGTTTAAATAATAGATGCAAGCTCCAAGATTAAGCACGTTACAGGCTGCAACACCTAACTAACCAAAAGAAAACTAATACATAATTAATTTGTGTTACCTGTCTATTAGTGTGCACAAATATTAGTTCAGCTAACACAACAATGATATGTAGACTGTGCAACTGGATGCTCGATTTCCTGACTGGAAGACCACTAGGAACCTGTGCTGGTAACGCTTAAAGTACTCCAGGGCTGTGTGCTGAGTCCTCTACTGTTCACAGTCCTTACCCATGACTGCTCTGCGAAAGCTAGCAGCAACCACATCATCAGATTCGCAGATGACACCACAGTGGTGGGACTCATAAGTGGTGATGACAAGAGTGGGCATAGGGATGAGGCCAACTTCCTGATTGAATGGTGCAATAACAGCAATTTGGACCTGAATGTCAATAAAACAAAAGAAATCATTATTGACTGCAGAAAAAGCTCTGTCATGCACCTGTCCCTCAAGATCAACTGTGAAAAAGTGGAGTGAGTCCAAACTACTAAGTTCCTGGGGGTACACATATCTGAGGATCTTTCTTGGAGTGCAAACACAGGCCAGCTAATTAAAAAAAGCCCACCAGCGACTACACTTCCTATGAAGGCTTAGAAAAGCAAAGTTCTCTATGAATGCTCTAAATACATTCTACAGAGGAGCCATCAAGAACATTATAACCAGCAACTGCACTGTATGGTTTGATAACAGCACAATGGCCAAAAAGAAAAAGCTGCAAAAATAATAAGAACAGCAGAAAAGATCGTGGGCACTAGTCTTCCTACTTTACAGGAGCTCTTTGAAATGAGATGTATAAAGAGGTCCCAGTGAAGTGACGCTTCTCATCCTGCACGTGGTTGGTTCACTAAACTTGCTTCTGGTAGAAGGTTGCAGAGTATCCGCTACAAGACCTCCAGATTCTAGAACAGCTTTTATCCTACTGCAGTAAGACTCATTAATGCAGACGTAAATCTGGAGGTATCAAAACTATAATAGATTGTTATGCCGTCGCTATTTTCCTTTTTTCATACAATAATTCTATTTATTGCATATTAAAATTAATATAATCTCATTCAAGTGCAATTTCAATCACTTCCTTATGTGCAATATCACCCAATCTCATCTCTGTGTGGTGTACTTTTCTTTTCATGTGTTAAATCATCTAGTATTCAGTGTTGTCCAGTGTATATAAATAGTGTACAAGCATGTGCATCAGCTACCAAGACTTTTACTTTTTTTGTAATATAGTTAGTTTTTTTTTTAACACACATCATATCTTGTCTTTTTGTGTATGCTATTTTCTATAAAAGAGCTGACACTCAAAATTTCATTTAAGTAGCACTTGTGTTTCCTAAATGGCAATAAAGTTTCTTTGAATCTTTTAGAAACAAGGGAGAAAAACAGAGCTAGGTAACAATGGAATATGCATACTTAGTCTATGTATAGTAAACAGTAGAAATAACTAGTACATCTATTTGTGGCTACCTCTTAGCTGTAACAAATACATCCTCATGTGATATATACCTCAAACGTTTATTATAGCTGCTGCTAAAGAAAGAAAATTATAGAGCTTACCAGAAATGAATTGAATTACATCAGTGGTTTACCTTGTTTGAAGGGAAGGGGGATGATAGAAAACAAAACCAGTATGTAAGGGGGCCCTCATGTACTCCTGTCTTATTGCTGCTGCACACATGCACAAACATGCTTTACAGTAACTACTCATCACTTACCCCATATGGTTTTTGGGGGTAACATGCAACAAACCATAAAAAGAATGCAGTACCTGTATTGAGTATAGAGTACTGACCACGTCTGCATAATGTCATAATACTTGTAGAAATCTAACCTGAGAACACAGTGAATTTAAATAGTCTTATACAGATTTAATACAAATCTGTGGGACATTGCAACTCCAATCATCGTGACTTTGTGTAATCTTTAAAACTACAATAGAACACATGATAAGTGATGAATAACTAGGTAGAAACAGGTATATAATGTTGGCTTTTAGATCTAACAAAGTAGTAATGAATTAACTCTGTATTAAATTCCATAATAAAACAATTGTTAATAAGATTGAACTAAGATGCTACTGTAAGTTACAAGCTTGGTAAAATCCAAGGCTTTATTTATTTAGTTTTATTTATTTATTTACATTTGTTTACTGGGAAGTTTCAACTGGACGCAGGTCCTTTTTCAGCAGAGGCCCAGGGAGAAAAGCTCCAGACAAGAAACGGTAACAGAGTACATGAAAAACAGATGTAATACAAATAATTGTAATAGTACACTCAATAACAACATGGAAAGTATGAACAACAAGTTACATGCAGAACTACTGGTAACATAAATAGTCAATGATACAAACATACAAATGAAATGACACATAGTAGTGATCGGTGTACTGCAGCCGCAAGCTAGAGTCTGTTAAGTCAGACTAGTAATATATTCATAGAACTGACAGATTTTCCTATATTCTGAAACAGTTATAAAGCAGATGTTAATCCAGATGGTGGAATGAGCTGGGGAACAGCTAAGGGAAATAGATGGAAGAAGGTTGGAGTAGAGAGGTGTCTGGGAGATGGAAGGTGTGGTGTTGAATGTAGGTAGGAGTGAGGTAGTTGAAGTTGTATTAGAAGTAGAGATGAGGTTCAGTACTTGAGAATGTAGAGGAGGATATGACAGATAGAGTAGTGCTGGGGAGAGAGGAGGGGGTCCTAGTGTCTGCAGAGAAAAGACAGTAATGTTCGGACAGTGGAAGGCAGGGTGGCTAGAGGAGGGAAAATGAAGGAGAGGAACAGTAGGTGGGATTATTATTCGGCTTTCCTATACATAGGCTACAAAGCATAGTTTTCCTATACATTTTTGCAAAGGGTGGTTCAGATGATGATGTGAATATATAAACAGATAAACAGTGTAGCTGTGTTTTCACGTGCAGTCTAAAACAAGGAGAGAAGGGACAAAATTCACTATGAATTTATACAAAAAGTCATTGTAACATAGCCGACAACCTGGTAATTAAAAAGAGTGTGTTCCATCTGAACTACTGCTTTGAAAAGTCATGTGAGCAAGCGTTGGCCTGTTAGGTTTAGCACTTTCTTTCACCATTGCCGCAGATGGCATGTCTCCCATTATATTTCTGGGTTTGCAATCTCTTCAGGCTGGATGTTCTGCGCTGAATACTGCATTTTTGATTCTCAATTTGCTTTATCCTCCTTGAGGTTAGACAGAAGCTTAGACCCATTATTTGTGGTCATTTGAATAGTAAACAGTCATACTGTGAGACTGCCAGCCTTCTCCATTTTTGTGTCATCATGTAGTCTACTTGAAATTGTTTTCCTCTTCTTGTCTAGTGTGATTTGCTTGGAGATACAGGGGGATCAGTTTTTGTGTAAAAGAAACGTGGCTATTGCTGCATCCATGTATGAATGTAGCATAGTGATACCTTGCTTTGTAAGAAATTGCTAAACCTCTTGAGAAGAGTTGAGAATGACTTGCATATTGATATTTGCCAGTATAGAGTTGCTGGGTATTGTAGGTTACCCAAGGTATCCTATTTTTCTAAAGCACCTATAATGGGGCTATTCATTTGTCAGTGTAGTCTAGCCCAATTCAGACTTGATAACTAGTGGTAGTGAGCTTTGGACACAGTTGTCTAGCCCTATTAAAGTTTTGTTTCACAATTGTTAACGTCTAAGAATTTCAGTACAGTGTCATGGCTGGACACTCATTCAAAGATTCATGGCTTCATAGGTCAGTAATATGTTAGCTGCTAGCTGCCCTTATGAGCAATTTTAATCCTAGCCAATTTCCCTTTTGCTGCTTGAATTAGCCTATCCCATTTCGTGTTAGATTGACCTTACCCATAACATAGGTGATAATTATGTTACCAATAGTAAGAATATTTGGGATCATATCATACAGGTTCATAGGTAAATATGCAACGTGGGTTGTAATGTAATAGGGAAGAGATAACTCCAAATAAAGCACACAGTAATTTTTTAATATATAAGATTAGATCAATGCCTATTTTTTTCTAGAAGACCTATTATTAAGTCATTTAGGATCATATCATACAAGTTCATAGGTAAATATGCAAGGTGGGCTGTAATGTAATAGGGAAGAGATAACTCCAAATAAAGCACACAGTAATTTTTTAATAAATAAGATTAGATCAATGCCTATTTTTTTCTAGAAGACCTATTATTAAGTCATTTACAGTATGCAGTGTTCTCCTGGTTTTCCATTCAGTTCAAGATATTTTATAATTTATTTTAGTATTTTCTACGTTTTTAAGTGGAATATTTGAATAAACTTTCAGTGGTGTTACTTAAAGTGCTTCCTTGGTCCTTTGGCACTTTCGTTTGGACTTATTAGTCATTATTTAGTGCCTTTGCTACTTTGTTTGTGGATTCAGTTCAAGATATATCGATTGTATCTGCCGATCACCTTGTTGCTTTGTAAGGGTAACTTGTCTTACCTGCAGTGGGATGTCATGGTTGGCAGATGCTGTTTTGATCTGACAAATGCTCATAGCCATCATTATCATGAGCTCTTATAATGAATCTATGGAAAAACATAGCCCACAGTTCTTCAGATACATGTGGGCCATTTACAACCATGTTTATATGTTCATAGGTAAGTACTAGGCAATTAGTCTGCAGATCATTACAAGCCTAGACAAAAACCCATCCATATTCAAAAGTTCCATCCTGCATCAAGAAGAGCAAGTCAAGATAATTAGAGGGAGAATTTGAGGCTGCCCATTTAATTATCTAGGTTTTCCTTGAAGGTGGTAAGGATGCTGCTCTGCTTGACATGTAGTGGAAGTTCTTTCCAGAGATAATAGAAATTTTACTTATTTATATGTAGAAGGTCCAGTCTGAAGGCGTTTGGAGACTGTAAAGTGGTGGCAGGGGAAAGTGTAGTTAGGCAGCATAGGATGGTGGTTTGTAGGATGACATTGGTGATCAAGAAGAGGAGGATGAGTGAGAGGGCAGCACCAAGGATCAAATGGTGGAAATTGAAAAAGGGTAATTGTGAGGTGGAGTTCAGGGAAGAGTTAAGACAGGAACTGGGTGGCAGTAAAGAGTTACCGAATAGCTGGGTAACTACAGCAGAGCTAGTAAGGGAGATGACTAGAAAGGTGCTTGGTGTGACATCTGGAAAGAGGAAGGAGGACAAGGAGACCTGGTGGTGGAATGAAGAAGTACAGAAGAGTATACAGAGAAAGAGGTTGGCGAAGAAGAAGTGGGATTGTCGGAGAGATGAAGAAAGTAGACAAGAGTATAAGGAGATGAGGTGCATGGCAAAGAGAGAGGTGGCGAAGGCTAAAGGATAAGGTGTATGACGAGTTGTATAAAAGATTGGACACTAAGGAGGGAGAAAAGGACCTGTACCGACTGGCTAGACAAAGGGACCGAGCTAGTAAAGATGTGCAGCAGGTAAGGGTGATAAAGGATAATGAGGGAAACGTACTCACAAGTGAGGAGAGTATGTTGAGCAGATGGAAGGAGTACTTTGAGGGGCTGATGAATGAAGAGAATGAGAGGGAGAGAAGGTTGGATGATGTGTGGTTAGTGAATCATGAAGTGCAGTGGATTAGCAAGGAGGAAGTAAGGATAGCTATGAAGAGGATGAAGAACGGAAAGGCTGTTGTTCCAGATGACATACCTGTGGAAGCATGGAGGTGTTTAGGTGAAATGGCAGTGGAGTTTTTAACTAGATTGTTTAATGAAATCTTGGAAAGTGAGAGGATGCCTGAGGAATGGAGAGAGAGTTTTTTGGTACTGATTTTTAAGAATAAGGGTGATGTGCAGAGCTGTAGTAACTACAGAGAGATTAAATTGATCAGTCATAGCATGAAGTTATGGGAAAGTGTAGTGGAAGCTAGGTTAAGAAGGGAGGTGATTAGTGATCAGCAGTATGCTTTCATGCCAGGAAAGAGCACTACAGATACGATGTTTGCTTTGAGAGTGTTGATGGAGAAGTACAGAGAATGTCAGAAGGAGTTGCACTGTGTTTTTGTTGATTTAGAGAAATCATATGACAGGGTGCCTAAAGAGGAGTTGTGGTATTGTATGAGGAAGTCGGGAGTGTCGGAGAAGTATGTAAGAGTGGTACAGGATATGTACAAGGGTAGTGCGACAGAGGTGAGGTCTGCGGTGGGAGTCACGGATGCGTTTAAGGTGGACGTGGGATTACATCAAGGATCAGCTCTGAGCCCTTTCTTATTTGTAATGGTGATGGACAGGTTGACAGACGAGATCACACAGGAGTCCCCGTGGACTATGATGTTTGCAGATGACATTGTGATCTGTAATGAGAGTAGGGAACAGGTGGAGGAGACCCTGGAGAGGTGGAGATATGCTCTAGAGAGAAGAGGAATGAAGGTCAGCAGGACTAAGACAGAATATATGTGTGTAAATGAGAGGGAGGATAGAGGAATGGTGAGGATGCAGGGAGTAGAGGTGGTGAAGGTGGATGAGTTTAAATATTTGGTATCAACAGTTCAGAGTAATGGTGAGTGTGGAAGAGAGGTGAAGAAGAGAGTACAGGCAGAATGGAGTGGGTGGAGAAGAGTGTCAGGAGGGATTTGTGACAGACGAGTACCAGTAAGAGTGAAAGGGAAGGTCTACAAGAGGTTAGTGAGACCAGCTATGTTATATGGGTTGGAGACAGTGGCACTGACAAAAAGGCAGGAGTCAGAGCTTGACGTGGCAGAGTTGAAGATGTTAAGATTTGCACTGGGTGTGATGAGGATGGACAGGATTAGGAATAAGTATATTAGAGGATCAGCCCAGGTTGGAAGGTTTGGAGACAAAGCCAGAGAGGCAAGATTACGTTGGTTTGGACATGTGCTGAGGAGGGATGCAAAGTATATTGGGAAAAAGATGCTAAGGATGAAGCTGCCAGGTAACAGGAAAAGAGGAAGGCCTAGGATAAGGTTTATGGATGTAGTGTGAGAGGACATGCAGGTGGTTGGTGTGACAGAGCAAGTTGCAGAGGACAGGAAGAAATGGAAACAGGTGGTCCGCTGTGGCGACCCCTGATGAGAGTAGCCGAAAGAAGAAGAAGAAGAAAGAAGAAGAAGATTTATTTTACATTTGTTTATTTTACATTTGTTTACCAGGAAATTCCAACTGGAGACACAGGTCCATTTTCAGTGGAGGCTGGGGGAGAAAAGCTCCACACAAAGCAATACAAGTAATATCCATAGTAAACATGAACAGCAAGGTTGTATGAAGAAGAAAATTCTGATACATACAAAAGTAAACAATGCATTTAGAAGCAACATTGTATTCATGCAAGATGACATAGAATGATCAGGGTTATTAATATGTTAATAGGTGTGTTCAGATAATAAGTACAAAACAATTGCACCTTATAAACTGATAGAATTATCAGTTATTGCTAAGTACACTAACAGATATATCGCAGATATTCACCATATGCGGGTGTGTGCTGGAAGGAGTGGAAGAAATAGCAGAGGGAAATGAAAGGGGAGCGATAGAAAATAGTGGCAATGAAAAATAGGAAGGCGTGGGTATCTGGTGATGTTAGAAGAGGAACTGAGAGATTGAATAGGGTCTAGGGGGTGAGAGGGGAAATAGGAGAGCCAGTGCCTGTGGAGGTTGTAATGATTGAACTGTATGAGCCAGGGTGGCTAAGGGAAGGGGGAGGAGGAGAGGAAAAAGGTGAGTCTTAGGCTGGGTTGGTGCAAGGGCATAACCAGTGGCTTTTTTAAGTGGGCTTTTAGTTTAGCTTTGAAGTGATAGCATGAAGGTAGTGTGGTAATGGGGGGGGGTTCCATAATTTGAATATTATGCAGGCGAAAAGAGCTTCTCTGGCTGTTTTCTTGGCTTTGGTAACTTGAAGTTGTTTTTTTGTTGCTGGAGCATAGTGACCTAGTTGTAAAGTCGGGCTGGAGAAGGTTTTGAAGGGAAGGGACTTTTTGAGGATGGTTTACTAATTTGTGAGCACAAGAAAGTTGATTGTGGTGAAGAAGTTGAGGGAGTTCAAGCCAATCTAGTTCTCTAAGTGAGATACAGTGGTGGCTGCAGTAGGATGACTCAGTGGCAAATTTAATTATTTTGTTGTAGCAGACCTCTAGCTTGTTTAGGTCAGTTTGTCCAAGGTTGGTATATACATGAGAAGCGTAGAGTAAAGTGCAGATGAGGTGGGAAATGGCAACTGAAATTCTGGCTGTTTTGGTGAGGAATTGCTTATTTCTATACAATGTTCCTAGTTTTTTGTGAACTTTTTTATGTTTAGAGAAATGTGAGTGTTGAATTTAAAATGGTTGTCAACCTCAATGTCAAGAAGTTTGGTGTGTTCTTTAGGAGAGATGATGGTGTTGTCGTTGCCTGGCCAGAATATTGAAGTGGGGGTTAGTTAGGTTAGATTTTGTGGGTTGGAAGATGAGGAGTTTAGTCTTATTAGGGTTGAATAATAGCTGGGCATTAGATATCCAGATTTCAAAAGAGGAAAAGGCTTCCTGTGTAATATTATGAAGTTCAGGTATAGCTGGGGCTGAGCAGATGAGAGTGGAGTCATCTGCATACTGTATGAGAGTGGCCTGCTTGGTGGCTGTGAATAGATTATTGGTGAAGAGAGAGAAATAGTGGTGGTCCAAAGATGGAGCCTTGGGAACACTGTACGACAGGAAGTAGGTCATTATGCCACACAACGAATTGTTGGTGGCCTTCTAGATAGCTGTTCAACCAGTTTGTAGCTGATTGTGAAAAGGAGAAGTTAGTAAGAACAGAGAGTAGTTTGTGTGAGACAAAGGTCAAAAGCCTTAGACAGTTCCAAGAATATGGCAGAAGAGAACAGACCGTTATTTTTGTGATGAAGGATAGTGCACGTGAAAGAGATCAAGGCGGAAATAGTACTATGGAATGGCCTGAAGCCATGTTGGGTGCTGGAGAGAAGGTTATTAGTTTGTAAATAGTCTACGACTTGAAAGTGACTGCATTTCTCAAGTATTTTGGATAGTGGAGAAAGGATGGCTATGGAGTGGTAATTGGAGAGTTCAGTGCAGGAGCCACCTTTATGGAGGGGTATTATGTGGGACATTTTCCAAAGTGAAGGGACATAACATTCTGATAACGATTGGTTTATCACGATAGAGACTGAATATGCTAGGGCTTCGGTTGCTAATTTTAGGTATTTGCTGGGGAGGTTGTCAGCAGAAAGTTTGTTAAGGCTTAAGCTTTAAAAGCTTTTTCTTTTTATTTTGAAGGTAGGCATGGAAGAAAATGAAAAGACAGTGGACAGAGTATTTGGTTTTGATGTGGTGATGGTGGAGATGAGGATGTGTTGTTCAGCCAAAGATAGAATGGATTCAGTCAAGCGTTTATTGAAAGAGGCAGCAATACTATCAGAGGAGGGGTGAGAGGTAGGTGTGGGGGTGCCAACATTACCTGGGTGGAGGATGGAGTTTATGGAGGACCAGAACTGCTTAGAGTTGTGTTGGGAGGAGCTTAGGGCAGACTGGTAATATTGGGTTTTGTCATACTTTATTTGCTTTTTGACCCTATTGCACACTTCTAAGAATGACTGTCTAGAGGAGGGGGTTTTAGTAAGGTGCCAGTGATCTCATGCATTGTCCCTGAGTTTCATTAGTAACCTTGACATGTGCGTATATGAATGTATTATACCAGGGTGTATCTTATCTGTTGGTGAAAGTTTATTTCCTTTAACCAGGAATTTGCCGTACCATTTGTTCTAGATGTTTCATGGCTCAAGAGGCTAAACACAATTCTCCACAGAGGAATCTGTATGAGACTGGGTACATAGAGAGGGCTCCCAGGTGTCTAGAAACTAAGATTTTTGAGGCCACTGATCATTTCAGTTAAGAATCTCTGTGATCATTCAAACTAGGTGATACTTTAGAGAAATATTTGCTAAAAGGTGCAATATATTCAATAAATGGGTTTGATGAGATACAAATAAAAGTGAATTAAGACTTCTTAGACAATTAGATGTGCTAGTTAGAAGGCTTTCTGAACCACTGTGCAGACATGATGGTCAAACAGTAAGGAATTGTCAACAAGAGAGCCTAGATTCCTTATGACAGTGTCTGATTGGATGGGTGTGTCACCCATATTTTATGTGAAGATGTTTGTTTACCAAAATTAACTATACTACATCTTTTTGCATTTAATTTGAGACCGTTGTCCTTGCACTAAGTGATAATGTGGTCCTAACCCATGTTAGAGAAATTGTGAGTCAGAGAAAGATCAAATAGCACCCAGTTTACAATTGTCTGCAAGCTTAGATAACCATAAGCCAGGAATGTTTGTGTTCATATCAGCAGCTAGATCACAAGTCAGACTGAATACACCCTTTAACTGCAGTTTAGACCTACTAAAAAACAAACATCTTTACTTAAATATTCAGTCATAAAAAGGTGCTTAGCTTTTGCGTTAATTTGTTAAAAGCAGCATGTTTATGACATTCTATTTTTTGCACAGAGGTAGGCCCACCATTAGAGGTGCTCCCCTATGCATGTATCAGTGGACAGCCGATTAAGATTATTTTTAATTTTAATGCATGCAATTGTTCATTAAGGCACTGTGACAGATTCTTTGTTTTACCTCATTAGAAATATAAAAGCTTCTCTGTTGTAAGAGCTCATAAGTTCATAGGTTCATAGGTGTGTACTAGGCTAACAGCCCTGGAGCCTATAAGCCTAGCCCCAAGAAGATTCCCTGGCATCATGCTGCCCAAAGTTAGTTCCCAGTGCCCCTGTCAAGCAAGGCCACTGAAGTGATCCCCAGGATGAACTTCCTATTGCCCATAGTCTCGTCAAGATTTCTCATAAAGAGGCCCAGTGAAGTGCTCTGCTTGACATGAATGGGAAGTTTGTTCCACAGTATGGGAAGTCTCTGGGTTAGGAACTTGTCCCTCCAGCATATTCTGTTTATTGTGCTAATGAGGTTTAGGTCCCAGGAGTGTGTGGCACGGAGGAATTGGGATTTCTTTAGGTGTAGCATATCTAGCAGCTCTGGGTTAGACATGGCTTTGTAAGTCAAGCAGAGATCGCCTCTAAATAGGTGATAAGAGACAGAGCATAGCTGGAGTTTTTTGAGCCTGTCCATATAGGGCATGTGTCTAAGGCCTAAGATCCTCTTAGTGAGGTATTTTTGTGACCTTTCCAGTTGTTGTAGGTGTTTAATGAGGTACATACCAAATGAGGTGTTGTATTCTATAATAGGTCTAATTTGGGACGAGTAGAGAGGGATTATGACCTCTTACTTCCTGGATGAGAAACCTTTTATAATGAGATGTGCCACATAGAAGGACTTTCTGACTACAGTGGCAATGTGGTTATCAAAGGAGAGGTTGCTGTCAACCTGTGTCCCCAGGTCTCTTATCACATCTCCGGTGTTTAGTGGACTACCACCTATGTGGTAGTTCATGGGCACCGAATTTTTCCCAAAGGGAATGACAATGCACTTTTTGGCATTGAGCTTAAGGCCATGTTTCTGGCACTAGTCATTGGTGTCAGTGAGGCCTTTTTGTAGAATGTCTACATCAGCTGGGGAATCAGTAATGGCTCCCAGTTTGCAGTCATCTGCGAACTTGGTCAGCCAGCGTCCCTTTGTGTTGGCTTGAACTTTAGAGAAGTAGATGACAAACAGGAGAGGACCTAGGACCGATTCCTGTGGGACACCACTTGTAACTGGTCGGTAGTCAGATTTTGGAGTCTGCTACTTTCACAGTGTGGATTCTATCAGTGAGCCAGTTGGCAACCCATCTTATGATAGGGGTTTATGCCTAGTTTAGTGAGTCAGTCTATGCTTCCTGAGTAAGGGATGGTGTCGCAGACCTTGGCAAGATCTAGGTAGGCTGGGTGAACTACCTTGCCCTCATCCACAGCTCTGGTGACAGACTCGGAGAAGTCTATCAGGTTGAGCAGGCATGATCTTCCTTTCACAAACCCAAACTGTGTGGGGTCCAGACTTTGGAGATTCCCTAGGTCCTTATTTATAAAGTCCATGATGATGCACACCATAGCCTTACCTATCAGACTTGTCAGGCTAATGGGGTGGTAGTTCCCAGGGACTGTAGTTGCTTCCCCTTTGTGGAGTGGTATGACCATAGCAGTGCACCATTCGGTAGGAACAAAGCCTGAAATGAGACTGTGATTGAATAGGGTACTCAAGTGTGGTGCCAGTTCACTTTGTAATTCATGTAGAACACAGCCAGGGATATTATAAGGTCCCATGGAATCTATATTCTAGGCTTTGGACAGTGCATCTTTTACCTGTGTAGCCATGATAATAGGGACTTGGCATTCCTCAAGTATTGTTATAGCCCCTTCATTGGGTGAAAGGGACGTAAAGTTCGCACTGAACCTGTCGGATAATATGTTGGCAATATCAATTGGGTCTGTATATGTATTGCTGTTGTGCTGTAACTCAGAGCAGATCTGAGTATTGGCATGTAGATTCTTGACATAACTATAGAATGCCTTGTGGTTGTCTTTAGAATCTGCAGCAATTTTGTTTTCATAGCTAGCTTTAAAGGATTTGATGATGGATCTCAGTTTTTTGCTGAGGCTGACAAGGGAGTTTTTCCAGTTTTGTGACTTCACCCTTTTCTGCAACAGTTTTTCCTTCTATTGTAGAGTTTGTTTATGATTGGGGATCACCAGTTTGGCTTCCTTTTTTGGAGGAGAGTGTCTTGGTTCTGTTTGATATGGCCCTTTCCATGCATTTGTGTATGTGCTCATACAGTGCATTGATGTATAATTCAGTTATGCACCTATTTTCCATTTGCATGGGTATCATGAAGTTAGCCACCTCTGTTTTTAGAAGTCCAAAATTGGCTTTGGAGAAGTTTTTTTTACAGAGGTTTTCTTTGGGGGGGGGGGTAAGAGTGGAATGTAGATATCCATGGTGATTAGCTTGTGTTCAGATCTGACCAGGGAGGAGTTGATTACTGGTGTAGAGCAACAGTTGTCCATGTTAGTAATGACCAGGTCAAGGATGTTTCTACCCCTGGTGGGGGGTAAGAATGAGTTGGAATTAATGAATTCTAGAAAACGTTGAGCAAGTGTGTTGGTACACGAGTAATTTTTCCAGTTAATGGAGGGGGTAATTAGTCTCCCAGTATAAGGGTATTGGGTTGTACCCTAATATTTTCCAGTGTGTTTAGGAGTGGGAGCCTTGGGACATGGTGCATGATCTATAGCAGGCTACAACCTGGATTGCAGTTTTATCCAGTGTTAGTTGTACCTGAATTATCTCTGATGTGTTATGTTAGGCTACTGGAGGTGTGCATATCCTTTATGAATATGAAGACACCACTGCCTTTAGTGCTTCAGTCCAGGTTTAGGGGCCGAAAGGTGTGGTATGAATTATAGCCTAGTAGTGCTGGGGTGCTCTCCGGAGCCTTGAACCAGGTCTCGGTCACTGCACAGATGTCAATGTTCTCCATTTTGAGGAGTGCTTCGAGTGAGTGCATTTTGAGATTTAGACTTCTAGCATTGAGTAGCATTATCCTCAAATTTTGTTTGCTTGTAGCTGTTATGGTGGTAATTTTGCCATCAGGACATTGCCTAAAAAAAGGCACTATAGGGCTAGCAAGGGTCTTGGCCAGTGTCAGGAATCCTGGGGTGACAGGTGCAGGCCATCTCTGGTGAAGTATCGAGGTCTGTCAGTCATGTCATCCCAGGCAGACAGATACTGGATCCCCTTAGAATGACACCAGAAACTTGGCCAATTGTTGAATCCAGTCATTTTCTGCTTGTACTGTGGTATCATTCTGGGTGATGGTATGATGCTACTCAGAACTAAGGTCATACCTGCCTGGGCTACAAGATCCGAGAACTCCTCTATGTCTCTTTTCATGTAGTTCAGGGAGGTACGTCTCAGGTAATTCACACCAACATGGACAATGACAGAGTCATATTTGTACCTGTTGTGGAGTGACCTAAGTGCATGCGTTATGTGGTGGATCCTGGTACCTGACAGGCAGCTGACTGTAACTTTCTTCTTATTCAACCTAGTGAGTGGGACATCAGTGTGCCTTACTATTGAGTCTCCTATGACTAGTGTATTGGGTAAGTTGTTTTGCCTTCTGGGCTTTGGTTGAGTGGCACACTGTTTATGAGTTATGTGTCTCATGGTTTGTGCTGGGATGTGGTGGTTCTTTACGTTTCTGCATCAGAGGTCTCTGTTGTTTGGGCAGATTTTTCTTGAGACCCTCCGCAAAAGTAGGTGTGTGTTTTGTGTTACTATGCGAGGGTTGTGGTGGTGTATGTTCTGGAGGGCTATGCATTACTGGCAACAATAACAGCTTTAAAAGCTGTAAAACCCTCTGCACTGCCACTCAAAAAGGAGACTGGAGTACTAAACATCTTTCAAAGGTGTGTGTCCATCAGAGGTTCACTTAGCTTCTGGATGCTCTCTGTGTGACAGTGCCGTGTATATAACACTCCTACACTTTTTTCTCTATCTTGTGGTACATAATGGTAGCTAAAGTTCCATGTGTTAGAAAGAATGATCATAAGAAATTTGGTAATGGGTGAGAAAAATGGGTTCAAGAAATCCATGTCAAGAGGAATGCTCAGTAGGTGAATTTCTTGAATCTGCTTCATGAACGATCGTAATCCTCTTATGTTAGTAATGATGTTTCTTGCTTTTTGTTTTTTTATGGCTATACCTCACAGTTAGACGTTGCCTGTTCGATTCACAGTTAGAGCGTCTTCTGTGTGGCAACATGAGTGAATGGGCATTCCTTTATTGAAGGTTGTGCGTTAGGCCCAGCAAGCCAGCACGTAAAAATCTACTGCCAATCATTAGCGGACCAGAGTTCCGCTGTGGCGACCCCTAACCGGGAAAAGCCGAAAGACACAACAACAACAACGATTTTTGTGTAGTCCTATAACTGTATGCCTAGATCAGTGGTTCTCTAATGGGGTGGCCCAAGTCAAAAAGTGTTGTATACTTACAAACTTACTAATCAGTATTAATTTCATATGGGATCAGAGTAAATGCAGAGAAATAACAGTCAAAGAATTTTGACATCTGACTTCAAATTAGTATATGAGAATAATATGCTATGACAAATCTTTATTGCTTCAAGTGTGCATTTGTTTGGTGGAGGGATTTCAACTCTTTCTATACACTGCAGTATATGTATTCTTTTTTGTGTAGAAAGACCCTCATTATTTATTTGATATCTTGGTTGGATTTATGGGATTTGATGGGTTTTTCTCAAGTTTGAGAGAGGTTCATTAGAAAAGAAGTTCTGATCAAGAGCAGAGCCAAATTGATTCCCGTATGTTATTCATTATGAAGAAAGTCCAACAATTCTGCCTCATTGCTAATATAATGATGAACAACTGAAAAAAATCAAGACTAAGCAGTGAAAAGGAACTTCAAACTTTTTTAAAGATAAAAAAACAATGAAACGCATTTATTGAAATGAAAACAGTAGGGTCTCTTTCACTCTTTAAACAGACTTCATCAGACTTTTTTACCTGAAGTCCATTCAAACATAAGAAAAAAATAACCACCCAATGCCATATATCCAGTCAAAAGCATACTACCTATTGCTTGTTGACTATTTTTCTCATTAGGACGTATTTGTAATTAAAAGCATCATTCAAACCATGTGAAGTAGTGCAGTCAAGTCTAACTAGCCAGTTTAATTCCCTGAAACTCCGTTCATCCTCCCTAGAGCCCCAGCTATCATCTTCTGGCTCATGATCAACAACTATAAACACAAACTTAAAAAAAAGTCACTCATTATTGGTTTCATTTAGCCAAAACATTTTGTACATTTTTCTGCTTGATGGCATAATTTAACTTTTTTGTAATTTTACTTGCGTAAATACTTTTTGTGCACACTGCAGAATTTGCCACAAATCAGAATTACAGTTGAAAGACACCGGGGGATCCATAAACTCTAAGTGTGGATATAGAAAATATGTTTGGTCACTTCATTGAAAAGTTACACATATTACAATTTAGACATTAGAAGGTCCACCTTTCTGTTACTACTCTATACATTATTAGTGTTTCGTTAAAAAAGCGTAAGTTCTTAACTCTTTTATTAATAAAATTAGGTTTGCTGCCTACTATCTGAAAAATTCTTGAGTAACAGAAATAATTCTTAGGTTGTTGAGGGTATACGTTGTTGCGGTTATCCAATGAATAAATATGCAGGCATGGCCACTTTCCATTTTTTTCAGACTATCCTTTTTATTTTACATTATAGTGGGTATTTCCCACAGGACCTCATACAAAGTATTTTGTGGATATTCCCTGGCTTTGAATATTACAAAATGTTTTGTGGATATACCCACTGTCTTTGAATTTCTCAAGCAATTCTTCCAATGCTAACTTAGTTTCAATATGTGAAGATGTTAAATTCTGAATCTAAAGACATTGTCCTCTTGACTACATTTGTCTTTAAACCAGAATAAGGCAAAAACGAGGTGACTAAAACCAAGTAAAGTGGCAGAAAACAGCCTCGTAGAGTGAAACAATCAAGCCCTGGAGAAAATTAATGTCAGTGGCTCTCGCAGGCCTGCTTAGTTGTTTTGTGCATGAGAGACCTTTCAACTTTTAAAACTGTCAGGGGCAGTGCTAATTTTAGCTTAGATTTTTTTGCTCTGTCTTTGGCTTAGAGCGATTCTGAACAGAAAGAAAATCAACAGGTTCTCCTGTTGTACCAACCCAGACTGTGAACAAGAGTACAGAACAGCACCGCTCTCAACCAGGTAATCTGCTACATTAATTTTCTCCGGGGCTTGATTGTTTCACTCTACGAGGCTGTTTTCTGCTACTACATTTGTCTTTAAATATTAGAATAGTGTAGTAATAAATTACTAGATTTTGGTTTTAAAGGCAAATTGGTTACAAGTTTATCACTAACAGTATCCTTCCAAATAAGTAAATCTAAATAGTCACTTTGTGGTTTATTTGTTGGACTGGAAACACACACAACACACACACACACACACACACACACACACACACACACACACACACACACACACACACACACACACAATTGCTGGTATTTAAAAATGTCTCATGTTCCTCTTTACAACCCCAAGAACAATGCATATATTTATTTATGTAGAGAGAGAGAGAAAGAGTGAGTGAGAGATAGTCGATGAATGTACAGTAGAATGTGTTTTCTTAAAGGCCTGATATGGATTTTAAAGATAGCATTCCCAGTATGGCATGAAGAGATTAGCAAAAAAATGGCCGCCTTTGTGGCACTAATGGCAACTCCTTGTGTTCAAAGCAACTTTTATTAAAAAAAAAGTGCTGCTTAATACTTATTCAGTGCATTCTGGTTATAGCTTAATTTCCCTTATTTACTTATTTTATTTTACATTTGTTTTCCAGGAGTGTCCACTGGGCCAGAGTGAGCCCATTTTCAGTGGAGGCCTGGGGAGAAAAGCTCCGAATAGACATGTGTAAACAAACAGTAAATTTGACAACAAGTTCAGCATACAGTTAGGTTACAGATTGAAGTTCAAATAAAAAGGAAAAACAAAATGTTAGCTACAACAAGTTAAACATGCTAGACATATGTATTTTTGAAATTTTAGCAGTCATAACAGGAATATGAGCAGTTGCATTTTGAATTACAAACTGAAATTGTTAACACTCATAACATTATATAAACAGTTATATAGAGTATGGGTACAAATTTGCTAATGGAACAGGGGGTCAGGTAATGTGGGGTGGGAGCAGGAGCATTGCCAATGGGTAGGTAGATGTGAATGGAAGGCATCTTTGAAGGACCTGGGTTTATTGGGTGCTCTGAGTGAAGTAGGGAGTGAGTTCCAGAGTTTGGCAATGCAGAAAGAGTATAATGCATGTCCAGCAGGGAGTGCAGGTTTTTGGACGAGTAGCAGGGTCTCATTTTTTGATCTAAGTGGTCTGTTTGGGTGGTATTGAGTTAGAGTGGAGGTAAGGGCTGGACAGTCAATGGGTTTATAGATAATTTTGTAGGCTATCAAGAGTTGCTTGTGAATGAGGTATTGAGGTAGCTCAAGCCATTTGAGTGCTTGAAGTGAGGAGCAGTGATGGGAGGAGTAGGTGGCATTAGTTGCAAATCTCATGATTTTATTATAACAGGTTTCCATTTTGTTTTTAGGGATGTGCGAATGTTAGTGAGGAGGGGGGCACCATATAGTAAGGAGGGTAGTAGAAAGGTGGAGGCCAAGATTTGTTTGGTAGTGGGATTGAGGAAGTGCTTATGCTTATAGAGGGTTCCTAGCTTCTGGTGTTTTTTTATGTTATTGTGGATGTGCTGGTCAAAGGTTAAGCTTTCGTCTATGGTGACACCTAGCAGTTTTGTGTATGTGACAATTTCTAGGGTGGTTTTATTTAATGAGTAGATTTTGAAGTCTGGTTTGTTTGTTATGGTGTTTTTTTAGGGGAGAAGAGAAGATTGGTTTTGTTTGGATTGAGTGCAAGATGATTGTAAGTCATCCAGCTCTCAATAGAGGAGAATGCTTGCTCTGTGTATGAGAGTAGTTCAGGTATGGTTTTGAAGGTAGAAATTATAGTTGAGTCATATGCATATTGAATAACCGAGTTGTTGGGGACACAGGAATAAAAGTCATTATTGAAAATAATGAAAAGTAGAGGGATTAATATGGATCCTTGAGGAACTCCTGTGGGGGTTTCAGGGAATGGCGAGGTTGATTCAAGCCATCAAGTGGATTGTTTTCTATTGGATAGTTAGTTGGAAAACCAGAGCAAAGTTGGTGGGGACAGGCTCAGAGCTGAAAGTTTGGAGAGAAGTAGGGAGTGGGAAATAGTGTTGAATGCCTTGGACAGATCAAGGAAGAGAGAGGAGACAAGTTTTCCTTTATTGCGTGCTTGGTTAACGGTATTTGTGAAGGATAGGAGGAGAGCAGTGGTAGTACTATGAGTGGGGCAGAAACCATGTTGACAGGAAGATAGAAGGTTATAGTTTGAGGTATTGCTGGAGCTGGGAGTGTATGCATTTTTCTAAGATGTTAGAAATAGGGGACAATATAGCTATGGGATGGAAGTTGAGATATCAGTATTGTTACTGCCTTTATGTAGGGGAAGAATGTAGGCTTTCTTCCAGATGGTGGGGTATACAGGATTCTTGAAATGACCTGTTTAGGAGTATACTAATGGGGTAGGAGGTGGCTGGAGCTGAAAATTTTATACCATTTTGCCTCCATTGTATGGAAAGCTTTCTTACATGGTCCACCTCATTAGTAACTGTATCTCATCCAGAGACAAGGTGGTCATAATATCCCTGTATTCTTCCCTTATAAGACCCATTATTGAGTTCAGTGTCTCTTTTGGCATGTACCTCACAAAGCACATGCAGCAACTGGAGAGACCACAGAGGTTCCTCCTCAGGAGAATCCAGGGCCTCAAACATCTACTCTGCACAGATAGGCTAAAGGCGCTGTCCCTCTACTCGGTCTATTATAGACTCCTCAAAGGTGACCTCTGTCTGGCATATAAAGTAATCTCAGACCCCGCTCTGAAGGGACTGCTGCACATCCGCAAGTCAAGCTCCACTCGAGTAACCCACATGTGCGACCTCAACATGGTCTATGACATCAATAGGACTTGTTGGCCAGAAAGATTTATGTCCCAGAGACTCCCTCTCTACATCAAGCAGAGTGCCTCATTAACCCTTTTTAAGCTTAGCCTGGATAATTGGAAGGGGAACAGAAAATACACATGCGAGATTCCACCTGTGTCCCTGCTGGACGGTGGCTTAGGGTGCTGACTTGTTGGAACATGGGCTAAATTATTTGGCTAGGCTTTTAAGGGCCTCGGGGCCAATAGCCTAGTAACTTCCGGTGATGCAATGATCCTATGATCCTATTTATTTACTTCCATCAACAAACCTGGGATGACCTCAACTCCACTATCATGGGATATGACCGTATAAAAGTCTTAACATCTACAGTAAATAAAATCATCTTCATGGTGGTGGAAATCCATTTAACTTGTCTAAATATGAAAAAATATTTTTTATATATGAATCCTGTATCTGAACTAAAGCAAGTAAAGCCCTATCCAAATCTTTGGTTATCGGTTCCAACTTGGAATCCTGGAAGGAGATTATAGATCTTAGAAGGGGGTTATAGACTTCATTATGAATTTTAGCTGTATTAAAAAATTCTCATATTTTCTTTCCTTAAATATAAGAAAAGCTATATTCGGTTCTGTAATGTCTACTTTACACATATGTCTATGTTTCTGTAACCTTTTTCACTGTTCTTTTATCAACTAGCTTATAATAATTATTGTCACAGAGTAAAATGATTATCAGATTCGCATAAACACTAAAATCCATTCTGACTTTGGCCCTACCCTAGTCACATCTCATCAACCTAATACTTTTACCTGAATTTCAATTAATTAAACCTTCCTTTTCTTCCTTAAATAAATGATGGTCTGTTCTATGATTATTACACATATTTGGAAATGTTTGTGTAGTATTATTTTTGCAATTAAAACAGTGTGAAGTTCCTTTTTTCATGACTTAGTGTTGATTTTTCTTTTGCAGTTTCAGGTAAATGTGTTTTGTATATATTTATGTATTTATTTTACTAGAACACTTCATAGGTTCATAGGTGTGTATTAGACTAACGTCCCTGGAGCCTTTACAAGCCTAGCCCATAGAATTGCCCTGGCATTGTGCCGCCCAACGTTAGTTTCCAGCACCTCTATCAAATAGAGCTACTGGAGTGATTCCCGGGGTGAAATTTCTATTACCCATCCACTCATCAAGATTTCTCTTGAAGAGGGACAGCGAGGTGCTCCGCTTGACATGTATAGGAAGTCTATTCCAGAGCATGGGCACTCCCTTGGTGAGGAACCTGTTCCTCTAGCATGCTCTGTTGATTGTAGTAATGAGGTTGAGGTCTCTGAGTGTGTGGTGCAGAGGGATTGGGATTTCTTTAGATGTAGCATTTCTAACAGAGCTGGGTCAGACATGGCTTTGTAAGTCAAGCAGAGATTGCCTCTTAAGTAGGTGATATGAGACAGAGAATAGCTGGAGTCTTTTGAGTCTGTCCATGTAGGACATGTGTTTAATGCCTAGGATTCTCTTCGTGAGGTACGTCTGTGGCCTCTACAGCTGCTGCAGGTGTCTAGTGAGGTACATGCCAAATGGAGCATTATACTCAATGATTGGTCTAATAAGGGAAGAGTAGAGAGAGACTATAACCTCTTGCTTCCTGGATGCAAAATCCTTGGTAATGAGATGTGCCACATAGGGCTTTCTGACCACAGTGGTAATTGGGTGGTCGAAGGAGAGGTTGCTGTCAACCTGCATCCCTAGATCTCTTATAACGCCTTCAGTGTTCAGTGGGCTCCTATCGATGAGGTAATTAGTGGGAACTGAGTTTTTACCAAAGGGGATGACAACGCATTTTTTTGGAGTTAAGCTTAAGGCCATGGTTTCGACACCAGTCATTGATCTCAGTGAGGCCTTTCTGTAGGATGGCTCCATCACTTGGGGAGTTAATAATGGCTCCCAGCTTGCAGTCGTCTGTGAACATGGTCAGCCAGAGTCCCTTTGTGTTGGCTTGGACTTCGGAGAAGTAGATGCCAAATAGGAGAGGACTCAGGACCAATCCCTGTGGGACTCCACTCATGATTGGTCAGCAGTCTGACTTGGAGTCCACTACTTTCACACTGTGTGTTCTGTCTGTGAGCCAATTTGCAGCCCTAGTGTTATAGGGTTTGCTGCCTAGTTTGGTGAGTTTATCAATAATTCCTGGGTGAAGAATGGTATAAAAGGCCTTGGCTAGATCGAGGTAGGCTGTATGCACTGCCTTCCTCCACAGCCCTGGTGACTGACTCAAAGAAGTCAACCAGGTTGAGCAGGCATGTTCTCCCTTTCACAAAGCCAAATTGCATGGGGTCTAGAGTTTGGAGATTTTCTATATCTTTGTTAATCAGGTCCATGATGATGTGCTCTATAGCTTTACATATCAGACTCATCATGTTAATGGGGGGATAATTCCCAAGATCTGTAGTCGCTCCCCCTTTATGGAGAGGGATGACTGTAGCAGTGCGCCATTCATTAGGGACAAACCCTGAGGTTAGTCTGTGACTGAACAGGGCATGCATTTGTGGTGCCAGTGCGCTTTGCAGTTCTTGTAGAACACAGCCAGGGATATTATCTGGTCCCATGGAAGCTGTATTCTTGGCCTTGGACAATGCAGCTTTAACTTGTGCTGCAGTAATGCTGGGTGCCTGGCATTCTTCAGTATTGTGATTGGTCCTTTGGGGGGGAGAGGGGTAAAGTTGGCACCGAATCTGTCGGCCAGAATGTTGGCAATATATTTTGGCTCAGTACAGGAGGTACCATTGTGGAGCAAATTTGGGTATTGCAGTGGAGGTTCTTGATATAACTATAGAAGGCTTTGTGATTGTTTTTTTGTGTCTGCCGCAATTATGCCTTCATAGCTGGCTTTGAAGGATTTGATGAGGGATCTCAACTTTTTGTTGAGGTTAATACGGGAGTTTTTCCAGTCTTGTGACTTCACCTTTTTCTGCAACAGTTTCTTCCTTCTGTTGTAGAGTTTATTAATGGCAGGGGGACTACCTGATTGGCTTCCTTTTTTGGATTAGAGCATCTTGGTTCTTTTGAGTATGGCTAGTTCCATGCATTTATGTACATGTTCGTACAGTGCATGGGTGTATGATTCGGCAGTCGTGCAGCTATTTTTCATTGGCCTGGGTGCTGTGAAGTTAGCCAAATCTGTTTTTAGGAGCCCAAAGTCAACTTTGGAGGAGTTTTTCAAAGTGGTTACCTTTGTGGGGGTGTGGTGAGATGTGTATTTCCATGGTTATTAGTTTATGGTCGGATCTGACCAGGGAGTCATTGACTATTGGTATAGAGCAATGGTCTCCCATGTTAGTAATTACCAGGTCAAGGATGTTGCTTCCTGTAGTGGGGGTCAGAATGAGCTGGTCCAGGGCACTGGAACTGATGAATTCCAGGAAGTTTTGGGCCAGTGTATTGGTGTTGAGTAGTTTTCCCATTTGATGGAGTCTCCTAGTGTGAGAGTGTTGGGTTGGACCTTGATAGATTCCAGGGTGCTTAGGAACATGGAGTGAGAGTCTAGGGACATGGTTAGGGACCTATAACAGGCTATGACCTGGATCACCCTCTTACCCAGTGTTAGTTGCACCTGAAATATATTAGATGAGTTATGCTGGGCTACTAGTCTGGAGGTGTGTATATCCTCTATGAATATGGAGACACCACTCCCTTTGGAGCTTCGGTCCAAGTTTCTGGCCAAAAGGTTTGGAATGAGTTATAGCCTGGTAGTGCAGGGCCACTTTAAGCCAGGTCTCTGTTACAGCACAAATGTCGATGTTCTCCATTTTGAGGAGATTTAGACTTAGCATTGAGGGCATGACTGACCCTCAGATTGCATTATTATAGCTGTTACACTGTAATTTGGTTTTGGAACACCGCCAAAAAAAAGGCATAGGAATGATAAGAGCCTTAGGCCAATAGGGGAATTCAAGTGTGATGATGCATGCCATCCTAGAAACCATCAAGGTCTGTGTCTGTCAATCATGTCATCCCAAGCAGACAGGATATGGATAGAAGAATGATGATACAAAACTTTTGGCTATTGTTGAAGTCAATCATTTTTTGTTTGTCCTACGGTAAAATACTCTGTGATGGTAGGATACTGCTCAGGGCTAGGGTCATACCTGCCTGGGCCACATAATCCAAGAGCTCCACTGTGTCACTTTTCATGTATTCCATGGAGGTGCATCTCAGGTCATCCATACCCGTATGGACAATGACAGAGTGACCTGAGTGTGTGTGTTATGTGTCAGATTCTGGCACCTGATGTAGAGCCGACTGCTACCTTCTCCTTATTCATCCTAGTGAGTGGGACATCTGTGTGCCTCACTATTGACTCACCTATGATTAGTGTATTGGGCAAGGTGTTTAGCCTTAGGGGCTTATGTTGATGGGCACACTGTGGAGGTAAGCTATGTGTCCTGTGGTTTGTGCTGTGTTTTGGTGGTTGAGTGCGTTTCTGTCTTGGTGGTCTCTGCTGTTTGGGTAAATTTGTTTTGAGAGCCTCCACGAAGGTGGGTGTGTGGTTTGTGTTTTTATGTGATCGCTGTGATGGTGGGTGTTCTGGAAGGCTCTGTGTTCCATGTGGTATGGTGCAGGTGATGACCTTCTCTTGGGTGGAGAGTGCATAACTTCCAATTTGGTGATATAAGTGCATCTCTCACAAGTCTGAATGTTGGGAGGTAAGAGGAGAGAATTGTCTATGTACATGAGGCAGTTGCTACACTGCCTCAGAATGCCCAAGTGCACCAGGTTAATAGGAGAAAGCACAATGAACTGCCATTTAATCATGCCAGGAGAGGTGGTCATAAGTGCTAAGTACTGGAGCTATTTCCGTGAAGAACGACTAGTGCTGATGGCACTTAGTGTGCTACAATAATTGCTACAAAAACCTGTTGAAGTGCAAAGTGATTAAGCTCTTTGAAGTGCAAAAGAGAGAGAAAGAACTAGCAAGATCTAAGGGAAAAACTGAAGAGCATACTTTCTGGCACCAGTAATAGTTTACCTCAGCTTGGTGCTGCTGGGCTGAGCTTAAACAAGCGCAAACCCACACAAATGCGGGCTTTTAAACTAGAAAGTTGAAAGGGATGGAAAAACTGCCCAAATGGCCAATAAACTACAATTTCTGGGCCAGAAACCACTCCGCTTGTGGTAGATAGGCTATCTAGTGTTTCTTCGAACTGCAGTCATTGCAAATAATTTCCAGTTAGAGCCTGATTAAACTTTACTGCTGTATCATCCGATTGGTTTGCTGAATATGTGACAACAAATACACTGACCTTTATTATAGACTAGTGATGCCATTATCGGATCGTTTTGTACTGCATTCACTTTGGGGTACTGTGATAGAATAGAAATTGTTATACAAGACTAACTCTGATATTGAACTCTGTCAAACTACAGTAGATCAGTTTCAGCACAGACAATACAAGAACCTCAGCGGTGCTGTTAATGAACCTTCTACAGCTCATTTGATAATGCAACACTTGTTATCTCTGTTGATAACAGATTCTATAATGTGCCATTCAACCTACAACATTCTCTAGGTCTTGCTGGAATCCAAACAGAATATAAGCCATTGTCAGATACATTATCAGTCTCATAAAATTCTGCTGATGATTTTAGTTAGATTGCTTTAGTTATTTAGGAATACATGTTAATGTATATTCAAGTAATGACAAGATGTTCATGCCTAATGCACTGAACAAAACGGCTTTAAATAATGTTACGAATTGATTTATGTGTTACATTTGTTGACCAGGAATGTCCTGAGGCAGAAGTCCCTAGAAGTAAACTCCAAATGTACATGCTAGATCTCACAATGACATAACAGTGAATAAAAATATATATATATAAAAAAAAAAAAAAGAACTTTCCCTTATTATACACCTCTCTGTCACCTTAGCCCCTCTTTCTTCCATCTTTTCCCCTAAATGTTCATTACTTAGCTCTTACTAGGTTTAGTTTACTTCTAAGAACTTGTATGGTTTCTATAGATTCTACCTTATACAGCTGTATAGTAATTTCTACCCACTGTAGTCATTGTGCTGAATTACTGATGATGAAGAATGTAATTTCTCTATATGATGTTTACTCTTTATTGTACCTGTTATACTCTTTAATCATTTTTGAATTATATTATTGCAGCTTTTTGTTACGGTTTATGTAATTGTACTTATGTTTTGTGGAGCTTTTCTCCCCGGGTCTCCACTGAAAAAGGGCTCCAGCCCATTTGGACTAACCTGGTCAACAAATGTCAAAGAAATAAAATTAATAATGTTGGCATTTGGTGCAAAGATTTAAGGCTATGAGCTGTCAGTGAGCTGCTTCTTATGGTCCAGGGTTTGATTCCCCTCAGTCTCCATTTGCTTGTGTGTGTTCAAGAAAGTAACATACCCAGCTTCCAGACTGAGCTTGAAAATCGTCCATGCAGATCGGTGCTTTGCTTAGGTTAACAAATACAAATAAAGTAAGCATAGCTAATTTGTAAGTTGTTAAATTAAGTATGATATAAAAGAAGTCTAGATTATACTATAGCTTACTTATGACCCTTAAAATAACCTCTAAGTCTCAAAATAAGTTTGTGGGATACATGACTAGGCTTAAAAGCCCCAGTTGTCATTAACCTACTGTACACCTATGGACCTATATGTTTACTTGCATAGAAAACAGACTAACTGATATGAACACTAGCTTCTAGCTAAAGATAATAGCATGCAGTGCAAAAACTCAGACATGTTTTACCTGTCGTTTATCAAGTTATACAGCAACTGCAAATCAAATTCCAAATAAAATGCTCCTTTAATGGTGTTTTAAAGTGCAGTTTTGTGGTATGCACTGTAATGAAAAGTGCAGTTTGATCTGGAGTATAAGAACATAATTCATACAGCATGAATCACATGTCTCTCTGATTTTGAACTGTTGATTTGATTTTCCAGTTGAAGAGCTAAGATAGTGATGTATTTTTTGCAATGTTAGAGCAATGGCTAGAGCTTGACATTGGAGAGTGTGAAGCAACTTGTGGGCAAATCTAAACTGTATTGAGAATAGCTGCTTGTCGAAATCAAAAAGGTGAAACAGGGTGTCTAATTTTATTTATGAATGCATTTATTAAATTATTTTGGGTAGATGTACTGGTCCAGAATGCTCTATTTTCAAGCTCAACTGTATTGCAAATTAATACAAAACAAAAAAAGGCAGGGTTAATATCACCTAGTCGAACTTTTACAAGTTTGAACCACATATGGTCGAGACCATACGTTCGAATTTGTAAAAGTTTGAGCATTTGAATGTAAATCTCTGTAAGCAGAGGTTTCCATTCTCTTCAATGTGGTGTGATCTCTGAGTTGGTATATTTAAGTAGCGGGGGTGTGTGGGGGGTGCAGGAAGGCTTGCCCCCCTGCTTACAATTTATTTCTTTGTCTGTTGTTTTTATTTTTTTTTACATAGTCGAAATTCTGTAACTTCGAACATAATGGTTGGATCATTAGGTGTTCAGAGTTACGGAACTTCGACTATCTGATATAGACATGAAAAGGCATACATACATTGGATTAAACCATAGATTACAGTTTTGTAGACAATCTGAGATTGCAGAACAATTATGAGGTCACTTTCTATCATTTTAATGGAGATGGCAGTAAGTGAGAACAAGGATAAGGGGGTGGTTACATTATCAGTATTAGAGATACCATAACAAGTGGTTATAGCACTAAAGAATTCTATTAGATAGGAACATGCACGCAATTGTGTAAACTGCAATAAGATCAGATGTGGTTTCCATAACAACTGATCTGTATTGTGCAGATAAGCACTTTATTTTACCTCTGGCAGGCAGAACCAAAGTCTGCACATTTTTAATAATGTTAGCAAGTGATATTTTACAGTATGTTTGATGGATAATAAGCATTTCTTCAGATATGAGGTTGAATGACATTCCAGAATGTAGGACAAACTATAAAAAAAAGTTTCAGATGTACAGACTCTGGAGTGATGCTTGGTGTCTGACTTCTAAAGAGGCCTAGAATGGATTTGGGGATAATGATATGAGACAGTTATTAATTTCTTGTGATTAGTTTTAAGAATGACTTCGGTATGCTTATACTAAATTGAAAATAAAATTGAAGGTTTGTGACAAGTTAAAGAAAAGTTCATGTGACATGCTAATCCGTTCTTAATTTTTGTTTTAAAAGCTAGTTGGCAGTAGTCCAAATCTGTTCCATTTTTATGAGAATGGAGGGCTGGAATCAGTATGATCCCATTAAGCATATGTTTTCACTTTCTAGAAGCTACCAAGAAAGAGAGCAAACATTTTTTTTAAGCATGTGTTGTTTATCAGATTTTCATGTTCACCCTTTCCAACAACACAATTCCTGCTTAGACTGATATAGTTTTTAAAAAGTTCCTTACCTGAAATGCATATAAATGCTACTGTCATCTCATAGTCTTTCTGGTCTTTCTATTTAAGACTTTGGGGATTTTCAAGTTGAAGCAAAGTCTCCTCGCTTAGTACAGTTTAACAGAGAGATAATGAACAGCACATTTAAAACAAGGAAGGCCCAGTGAATAACTGTATATGTTTGTGGATAAATAATGTTATTGGCTTTGCAAGCATTATGTAATCTTGTATCATATTCCATAGTCATAGAAACTGTCATAGAAATCATACTCTCTACAGGAATAGTCTTCACCCTCCACATATTTTTAAAAATATAATAAAGGGTCAAGCAATGAGAATCACCCACCTTAATAATAAAGATGAAAGGTTTTTAGCAGAACTAAAATTTATGGGTGAAGAGTTAATGTCTAGAGGATATAAGGACAAAGATGTGGGATATGGCATCAATGAGGCAAAGTTACTCAGAGATGATAGGGCTTCACCCTTCTTCTATGACATACGAGATCAATTTAAAGAAACTGCTACTGGGATAACTGTGAAAGTACTTACCATTAATCTGACATACTCTAGTAATATTAAGACTATGTGTGAGGTCATTAAAAACAATTGTCATGTGCTAATGTCCGATACAAACATTAATGGAGTGATAGGGACACAACCCACTTTTGCCTTTAGAAACAGAAAATCACTTATGAGGCTTTTATGCTATAAAGACAATGTTGCTAGGCATGCTTCAAGTGTATGTGGCACATTTCCATGCAGGTCTTGTAATTGTTGCCATCTGATAGATTCTTGCAGTAGATTCACTCATCCCCACACTGGTGCTATATATGAATTTAAGACATATGCCACTTGTAGGATGAGAAATGTAGTATATTTGGCACAATGCAGAAATGTTCTAAAATTTATGTAGGTAAGACTAACAGGATGCTTTTTGAAAGAATGAGGGAGCATTTGAAGGACATTAGAAATTTTAATGCAGATAATTATTTAGCAAGACATATAAAAGAAACTGGCATTGAACATGTTTTTAGTTTCAAAGTTATTGAAGTTATAAATTATTATGGTAGATTTGGAGATATATGCAATCTAACTGAGAGCCATGAATTATATTGGATTTTGCAATTGCAGGCAAAGTATGGGGCCTTAATGATAAGGTCTCTTTAAAACCTAAATTGAAAAATAGGAGAAGGTAATTGTCTATATGTCATGTGCCTAAGGACTGTTTCATCATTGGATGTTATGTATTTTGAATTTCTGTTTAATGATTTTATTTTTGTTGTTGCAAGTTTGTTTGCTCACCGTTTTCTGGAATTCATAAATTCCAGTGCCTTGGATCAACTTATCCACACCCCCACAAGGAGCAGCAATATCCTAGACCTGGTCATTACCAACATGGGCGACCGGTGTTTCACACCAGAGGTCATTTCCTCATTGGTCAGATCCAACCACAAGCTAATCAGCCTAAACATGCACTTCCCGCCCCCACCCCCCCATTAGGGAAACCACTGTAAAAAATGTCTCCAAATCCAACTTCACACTTCTTAAGACTGAAGTGGCAAACTTCACGACACCCGTGCAGACGGACAATAGAGGTACGACTACTGAATCCTGAACAAATGCACTTTATAAGAACTTACACAAGTGCATGGATTGTGATATCCCTAACAGAACCAAGATGCTATCCTCCAAAAAAAGGAAGCCAATCTGGTGGTCCCATGCCATAAACAAACTCTACAACAGAAGAAGGAAACTGTTGCAAAAAAGAGTAAAATCCCATGATTGGAAGAACTCCCTGGTCAGTGTCAGCAAGAAGCTGAGATCCCTCATAAAATCCTCCAAAGTAAGTTATGAAAACAAAATTGCCTCTTATTCTAAAGACAAACACAAAGCATTCTATAGCTGTGTCGAGACTCTCAATGGCAGCACTCAGATCTGCACTGAGTTACAGCACAATGGCACTAAATATACAGAATCAGCTGATATTGCCAACATCCTGGCAGATAGGTTCATTGCTAACTTTACCCCCCTCTCACCCCATAAAGGGCCCATCTCTATACCAGAAGAATGCAATGTTTCTGTAATCACGGCTACACAGGTAAAAAACACCCTCTCCAAAGCCAAGAACACAGCATCCATGGGACCTGACAACATCCCAGGCTGCATTCTAAATGGACTGCATAATGAACTGGCACCCCACCTAAGCACCATGTTCAATCATAGCCTCACCTCAGGCTTTGTGCCCACTGAGTGGGGCACAGCAACGGTTATCCCACTCCACAAAGGGGGAGCCACTACAGACCCCAGGAACTACCTCCCCATTAGCCTAATGAGCCTGGTCTGCAAGGCCATGGAACGTATCATCATGGATCTTATACACAAAAATATTGGTAATCTCCAAACTCTGGACCCCATCCAGTTCGGGTTTGTAAAAGGCAGATCATGTCTCCTAAACCTGACAGACTTCTTTGAAGCAAGTCACCAGTGCCGTAGACAAGGGTAAGGTAGTTCACACAGCCTATCTAGATCTCGCCAAGGCTTTTGACACCATCCCCCACTCTGGAATTATAGATGAACTCACTAAACTAGGTATAAATCCCTATGTCACAAAATGGGTTGCCAAATGGCTCACTGACAGAACCCACACCGTGAAAGTAGCAGACTCCAAATCAGACTTCAGACCAGTGACAAGTGGAGTACCACAGGGTTCAGTCCTGGGTCCTCTCCTGTTTGATATCTACTTTTATGAAGTACAGGCTAACACAGAAGGTCTTTGGCTGATGAAGTTCACAGATGACTGCAAACTAGGAGCCATAATCGAAACTCCTAATGATGTGGACAGTCCTACAAAAGGGCCTCATGGAGACAGAAGCCTGGTGTCAAAGCCACGGCCTCAAGCTCAATGCCAAAAAGTGCATTGTCATCCCGGTTGGTAAAAACTCTGTACCCATGAGCTACCATATAGGTGGTAGTCTACTTAACACTGAAAGTGTGATGAGACCTTGGGACACAGGTGGACAATAGTCTCTTCTTTGATAATCACATTGCCACAGTAGTCAGGAAATTCTTCTACATGGCACACCTCATCACAAAAGGTTTCTCATCCAGGAAAAAAGTGGTAATTGTTCCCCTCTACGCATCACGCATTAGACCCATTATAGAGTACAACGCCCCTTTTGGTATGTACCTCACAAGACATCTACAACAACTGGAAAGGCCGCAGAAATACCTCACAAAGAGGATTGCCGGCCTCAAACAGATGCCCTATGCAGACCGGCCACAGAAATACCTCACAAAGAGGATTACTGGCATCAAACAGATGCCCTATGCAGACCGTCTCTAAGAACTCTAGCTTTACTCCGTCGCATATTGCCTACTCAGAGGCGATCTCTGCCTAACATACAAAGGTCTGTCAAACCCAAAGCTGTTGGACATACTCCATGTAAAGAAATGCCAATCTCTCCGAGCTACATGCTCTAGGGACCTAAACCTTGTCAGTACAATGAACAGAGCATGCTGGAGGGATAGATTCCTGTCCTAGAGACTTCCCATACTCTAACAAACTACCTGTCTATATCAAACAAAGCTCCTCATTAGCACTCCTTCAAGAAGAATCTTGATGATTGGATGGGAAATAGGAAATTCACCCCCGGGTATCACCTCTGTGTCTCTGCTCGACAGAGCACAGGAAAATAATTTTTTTGGGTGGCGAAAGCCAGAGTTCCTTTTTTGCTAGGCTTATATAGGCCCTAGGGCCAATAGCCTAGTACCTACCTATGAACCTATGATATGGTCTGAAGATGTTTTTACGAAAGCACTCACCTATTTTACTCATTAAAGTACCTTCTGCTGCTATAGCACAGCTTTGGTTATTGTACAGAATTAGTTGTATGACTTGTAGAGAATTATTTAACCGTCTAGAATTCTCTATGCTGTTATGGAAGTAGCACATACCTCTCAAATGTACAGATTTTTGCAGACTGTCCATATTTTTGGTCCATTTTTCATAAAGTTGTGGCTTTCTGGCAAATTAGTGGCAAATCATTAAAGACTGAAGTTAGAAAATAATGATAGACATTTGAGTTTTAGACTTCATATCATTCAGAAAATTCATGCTAATGCAAAACCTGTTATTCTATCAACTTTCTAAATCTGTAAGAGCAATATTTCAAAACTGTCCCTATTTGTACCATTTTTTTTTTATGGCTTTGTCCAGACTCTTACTCTAAGCGGTTGAGAGGTATGGAAGTAGGCCATATACAATAATAAAAGATATAACAAAGCCATTGGTTTTAAGAGTACACAGCATTATGTGTTATCCCTTTTAAATAAGCAAAGTAGATATTTAGTAATACAATGAGGGGAATGCATGTGGTGGGTGTTGGTCAGTCTTTGTGTCAATGGTAAGGGAATGCATGAGGTGGGTGTTGGACAGTCTTTGTGTCAATGGTAAGGGAATGCATGAGGTGGGTGTTGGTCAGTCTTTGTGTCAATGGTAAGGGAATGCATGAGGTGGGTGTTGGACAGTCTTTGTGTCAATGGTAAGGGAATGCATGAGGTGGGTGTTGGACAGTCTTTGTGTCAATGGTAAGGGAATGCATGAGGTGGGTGCTGGTCAGTCTTTGTGTCAATGGTAAAAGAATGCATGAGGTGGGTGCTGGTCAGTCTTTGTGTCAATGGTAAGGGAATGCATGAGGTGGGTGTTGGACAGTCTTTGTGTCAATGGTAAGGGAATGCATGAGGTGGGTGCTGGTCAGTCTTTGTGTCAATGGTAAGAGAATGCATGAGGTGGGTGTTGGTCAGTCTTTGTGGGATGGTAAGGGAATGCATGAGGTGGGTGTTGGACAGTCTTTGTGTGGATGGCAAGGGAATGCATGTGGTAGGTGCTGGTCAGTCTTTGGATGGTAAGGGAATGCATGTGGTGGGTGTTGGTCAGGCTTTGTGTGGATGGTAAGGGAATGCACAAAGTGGGTGTTGGTCAGTTTTTGTGTGGATGGTAGCTTGATGGCTGTCCCATGCAGAAAACATAAGATGTTACAGCTGTCTGCAAAAATACAGAGCAACTGAATAACTGAAAAATCAGGAAAGTTACATTAATTAGAAGATATGATGAAACATGGATTGTTGATTATTAAGAGTCGGGTGTGAACTATAAAAACTAAGTTTGCCAAATGAATTATTTTGTCTAAAAGTTGTACCTGTGGAGCACTTGCTTAAAGGTTACAGTTGCCCAACTGCCTTCTTCATTTGCTGCATGGCCATTCACATAAATGATATAACAAGTAGTTACCATGTGTTGCTATTTTTTATGAAAGCTTGGATGCCATATTGATTATTGCTGTAAACACAGCACAACACTGGACTTCTTAATTGGATGTTTACTGAAATATGCATTATATTATTATTATTTTTATTAATTTGATAAGAATGAATATTGTTAGATACTACCAGTGTTACTAACTGTGGAGGCTGCTATGCCTGCAAACTTATGATGAAGAGTATTCATTTAAAATTTTAAGAGCAAATGTCCTTGACAAAGGCAGTCATACTAGTACACTAACATGTAGGAGAAATTGTCAAGTACAATGCATTATACATCACCCAGACATGTGAAGGCATCAAAGATTTATGAAGTGAACAGTACCCTCACTGAACTATCCCCCGTGATGAGAAATGTTGGACAGAAAAAGGAATGAACATATGTGCCAGGTATATAATTAGCAGCACACCTCAAACATGTCATTTTTTTTGTACAAAATAGAAAACCACAGACGGAGCCAGGAAATCTATGAGAGTAGAGTGGAAGGATCACTCAGCAAATATAAAAAAAATGGAAGCCTTTCTGTACACCACGGCTAACTCAAGACTAAATCTAATTTTTATAAATTCATAAATTTCTAGTCTCCCACCAGGACACAAGTGCTCTTCAGCAATTGCATTCTGCTTACTGAGCACACTCAAGCAAATCTACAGTCTGCAGCTTCCACTCCACCCATACAGTATAAGAAGGAATCCGTACTGCAAGACTAAACAAGCATATACATTTTGAGCCTCAAGAGCAGGAGCACACTGAAGCAAATCTGCAGTCTGCGGCTACCACTCCACCCATACAGTATAAGAAGGAATCAGTCCTGCAAATCTAAGCAAAGGTATACATTTTGAGCCTTGAGCAGAGTTAGTCCACCTAGGCATTCTGTTTGTATGTTTTGTGAGAGTGAAGCTATTACATTAGCAGTATTTCTTAGTAGTTCTCAGTGTGCTAATAAAACTGACTGTTGTATCCTTGTACCCACCCCCCCAGCTAGTGCAGCAATCCTAATTGTCCGATAGACAGTATACATTTAATTCAGATCCCTGTGACTAAATTAAACATCAAGCAGCCCTCTCAGTGCTTTCTGCCTTAGTTTGTATCACTTTGAGGCCCACCTGTTTATTTGCATCTCTATACATTCCCCTTCGTTGCTAATGTATCTCCCTACTCTAATCTGTGCACAAACTGGTTACTAATCAGCAAGCCAATGTGAAGACACACTCCCAGCCTTAATAAACTTTGCTGTCTCTTCTCTCCTTCACTTTACAGTTAGTTTGAATTCTTACTTACCCCCTCTAAGGCCTTCACTGATAGTTTTCCACTGATTGCCTCTCTGGTTTGTTTGCATTCCACCTGGTTTACACCCCTTGTGCTATCTCCCTCCCCCAATACTAAGTCTATATTAGAATCCTGCTGAGTATGGAGCCATCTTTAAATTTCTAGCCTTCCACCAGGACACAAGTGCTCTTCAGCAATTGCATTTTGCTTGCTGGTAAGCCATTAGACCTCAGGAAGTTGTTTAAAGTGCTCAGATTTGTAAAGTAATACTTACTTTTTACTCTTGTCTTTGTGGGCTCTGCCCCGCTCCGTTTGCCCTCGCTAATGCTCGGGCTCTGTCCGCTCCGCTGCCCTGCCCCCTATTATCTCCCGCCCCCACTTCCTCTACATTTATAGTAATCACAGCCACACCCACAGCTCACCCTCACATCACCTCCACCAATCACAGCTCCACAAGCCAGATCACATTATACCACACCAACTTGCTCCACAAAAAATACTCCCAATCACTGTTATTCCCATTAGGCATTTTTATATTACCCACACTACTTACCCATCCACATACAGTGCAACCCTATAATTCCTATTCAGACCCCCACCTTGTACCATCTTAAACTTTATAACCATGACTATCATACAACTAAGTCTAGTCTGTCTTCTTATAATTCTTTATAACGCCACAAGTTATCACTCTAGCAATATCCCTAAACTTAGTAGCACAACACTAAATTATGCACTCTCATATACAGACACCACAGATTATAATAATATCTGTCCACAATTGTTCAAGAACTACATAATGGACCAATTCAGAACTAAACACATATGCTCTCATTCCTACTCCAAAAAAAACAATACTTTCTCACACTCCTCACCAAACTCCAACATCTGTATCACCATTTTAATACCAGGCTCACAATAAGTGGGGATATCCACCCCAACCCAGGCCCAAATCCATCCTGTCCAACACAAACTGCTCCAACACAAATGTTAGAGCATAACACCCCCACTTTCTTCATCCCTGGGCAAATCAACAACAGCGGCAAAACCAACCATCTTTTAATGCTAAATATTAATATTGGAAGTATCAAAAATAAAATACCTGAACTCCAGGCCACAATAGCACACTACTCCCAGACATAGTTGCTTTAACAGAAACCTGGCTAAATAAATCATAGCTAATTCAGAAGTTCTCCCTACTGGCTACAATATCACTAGACAAGAAAAACCACTTCGTAAAGGGGGTGGAACTGCCTTACTGTATAAGTCCAACTTAACTGTACATCAATTACCAAACTCCTACCCCTCCCCCAATAATTGGGACATACTTATCACACAACTTCAACTTCACACTAAAAAGGTCATCACCACAATTGTGATCTATATTCCACCTGGTAATACACCTGCTAGCCTTGAAGACTTCTTATCCTGGTGTTCTTCCACATACTCGCAAGAAACCCTTATTCTGGGGGATTTCAACTTTGATTGGTTCACCTGCATATCAGAACCACCAAGTAATCTAATAAATCTCCATTGCTACCAGCAGCTAGTCCATATTCCATCTAGATGTGATAAAAGATCTAAAAAGGAATCCATCCTTGACTGGGTCCTAACTAACAACCCCACATTGCACCCCCATGCAGACCGTCTCCCAGACACCTTAAGTGACCACAACATAATATACTTTATACGTAGTAGAACAAGCATATGCAAAACCACTAACTATATATCCACTAGAAACACAAAAAAATTCTCTCCTGAGGTCCTCCACACTTTACTCTGTAACTGTGACTGGACCCCCTTAAAAACCCTCCCACTTGACCAGGCTGTAGCATATTTCAACAAAACATTTCTACAACACCTAGACATTGTTGCTCCATTGCGCAAAATCAAGGTTAGAACCTCTACAAACCCCTGGCTCAGTAAAGAAACTAAACAAATCCTCAAGTCCAGAGATGCTGCCTGGCTTTACTATCAAAAAAACAAAGAAACACAAAGCCTAACTAAGTACCAAGAACTGTGCAACTGTGCAAAAAAATGCATTAAGCTGGACAAAAAATCCTATTACATGACATTACAAACTAAATACCAACACAACCCCCTAAAATTTTGGAAAAATGTAAACCAGCTACTAAAACCCACCCAAAAGGCTACCCCCAAACCAACCACCCCTGACACTAAAGTTCCCATCGAAACACAATTTAACTCCCACTTTGTGGACTCAGTTCTATCCTTAACACAGGACAGTTCCTTCCTCACTATCCCCCCCCAACACAAATAACTCTAATACAAGCTTTACCCTCAAAACAGTTTCCACCACTTCAATCAAAGGCATGCTCTCCAAACTAAAAACCTCATCAACTGCAGCTGACCTACTCCCCAGCTATTTCTTGAAACTCACAGCAGATGCTATTGCTATCCCAGTCTCCACTCTCATAAACAGATCAATTGTTGAAAACTATGTGCCCAAACTCTGGAAAATATCCTATGTTACACCCATACATAAAGGTGGGACCTCCACTGAACTTAATAACTACAGACCCATTGCTTTACTCTCCCCCCTGGCCAAAATCATAGAAAAATGCATCCATACCCAGATGCTAAACTATCTCCTAGACTGCAACATCCTGTCACCTACTCAGCATGGTTTCAGACCTGCCCATAGTACCACTACAGCCCTCCTCTGCTTCACAGATGCAGTAAACCGTCTCAAAAATGAAGGCCTACAGGTGCCAACTCTTTTTTTGGATATGTCCAAAGCATTTGACACAGTCTCGCACCAAATCCTGCTAAACAAACTAAACCAGTATCACCTGTCAAATTCCACTCTTACCTGGTTCCAAAGCTACTTAACTGACAGGTACCAAGCTGTGAAATGGGAACATTCTCTCTCTCCTTAGCTGCCCATAACTATAGAAGTCCCACAGGGTTTTATCTTAGGACCACTACTATTCACAGTCTTCACAAAAGACCTCCATGCCTCCATACAGCATGCATCTATCATTCAGTATACAGATGACACTACCTTAATCTGTGCTGCACAAAACATTCCCACCCTCCTGCAAACAACTCAACTAGCATTCTCTGATGTTGAAAACTACCTAACCAAAGCCCAACTTAACCTCAATCCAAAGAAAACTCAGCTTATGATTATAACCAGTTCTAACAAAAACACTGATAAGTCAATTCACTATCTACTCCACAAATGCTACTCCAATCACTCCAGTGGCACAGGCTAAGCTATTGGGAATAATCATAGACTCCCACCTAAAATTTGATAGTCATCTCAACTTAACTATTAAAAAAGTACATGCCAAACTGGGATCATGCTACCGTATCAAACCATTTCTTACCAACAACACAAGATCAGGTATTGCTCGCTCCCAACTTCTATCCACCCTACTGTATGCATCTCCCATTCTGACTAATCTCAACAAAACTGAACTAAGCAAAATGGAAGCCTGCTATAACAGAATTGCCTGCTTTGCTGCAAATTGCTCATATAGAACTCATCACTGTACTGTTTTGAGACAGCTCCACTGGCTTGAACTGCCCAACCTCCTAACCTACAATCAGCTCTGCCTCTGTCATTCTATCTATTACCTCCCCAATAAGTGTCCTGCCCTCAAAAACCTAGTACAACATCACTCAGCCAAAAGGCCTCTTAAATCATCAAGCAAGCTACTACTAGAAGTCACCAACAGCCACGATAGCTTTGGAGATGCACTATGTAGTAGTTCAGTGGCTAAAAAATGGAACTCTGTCCCCACTAGCATTCAAAACACATCATCCAAAGCCGTGGGTATAAAAAACAACATTGCAATGCTGCATGAAGTATTTTTTCAAAAGCTGATGTTTAGATAGCACATAATAATAGATTGTGCTTAAATTAATTATATGATTAGATAACTAATTGTATTATTAATCAATTTACAATCTGTATAAAAAAGTGGTCAGTAGTTCACAAGACATCTTGACAAAGCCTGGGAGGTCCCGGGTGAAAGCGCTTGAGTTTAACTTGGTTCATTGTGGATTTATTTGGTGCTTATTTTCGTATTTGTGTACAACGTGCAGTTTCGTATTTGAAGAAGGCACAATAAACTTTTGTATTCCAAGCTGTTGGGCCATTCAAAGCTTTATTTTACCTGGTTGGTAAGGCTGTGTCGGTTTGAGTATCATCCAAAGCCACCTTTAAAGACCTCATCAGGCAATATCTCAAGCAAAGTTGGCAGTGCCATGATTTCTCTCCAGGCTAGTGAAAGTGGATAAGGTACACATACTAAACCTAGAGTACTTGATTAAGATTGAAAATTATTCTCACAAACACTGGCAAATCTACAGTATATGTACTGTACCTGTGTACTATGTATGTATTCTACCTATGTTCCAAATTTTAGCTGTACACCACAAATCTATTAAGTACCTTTATTTTTAAATATTTTTTTGTTTGTTCTCTCCACTGTAACTGTTGATGTGCTGCATACCACTGTAAAAACATGTCTTTTGTAATTTGTGTGTATACTGATCATGTCTAAATGTATCTGTAATTTTTCTATGTGGAGCTTTTCTCCCTGGGCCTCTGCTGAAAAAGGGCCTTTTCGGCTCAGTCAGACACCCCCAGTTAACAAATGCAAAATAAATAAATAATAAAATAAAATAAACAATTACTGTCACATATGATTGATTATGTCATGTCACTACAATTATCCATAAATCTGCCCCCATCATATTAACTATTGAAAAATAATTGAATTCAGTATTTGAGGACTTGGATCCACATCTCAATGCTGATTTGTATTTTGTTACCAAATACTTCTCTGATGGTGTCCTAAGCCAAAGGTTCTGTTACCAGTATATAACACTAATTTGCATTGTATATCTCATCACATAGGGAAATATGTTTGTACAAAAGTGCTGTTATTATGTATAATGTGCATGGGCTACAAATTATGTTCCATATGTTACAACATGTCTTAACTCTAGGTTCACTCCTGCACTCCCAGTGGTAGAATATCATGACTTCTAGCTAAAATATGGATATACGTCCATGGAAAAAACATCCAACAGCTCTCTGTATTCACAGGTAGTTAGTTGCTTTAGTACTTCTTATTCACAGTATGAGCTTTTCACTGTTACACGTGGTCAGGCAATGCCTGCAGTGCATAACAGGTATGTAAGTAAAATAAGGAAGTAAGTAAATATCTTAGTTATATACCCTAGCAAATAGTGACTAGCAGTAGCTTTGTCTGCACCACACCCCCACACACACTGCTGAGTAAATAAGCACCTCCTGTTTTGCATTTAAGCATGTGAAATAAACTGCACTCTGCAGAAATGCTAATGGCATAGTGTGCATTGTAACATACACCCCCATTAGTGCCATTTATCCATGCACAAGGTTGAAACCACCCTGAAAGAAGTTTGTATTGTATGCCATCTACTTGAAACACTTAAACAATCATTTTTACTAAGTCCTGTATAATAGCATTTGGCCATGCTAAGTTATGGGTAAGATAGGTCTTACCCACTGCATCTTGATTTAACTTCTTGGGCCCCACCTCACATTTAAATTTGATATTAGTGAGTAAATCGTATCACACTCATTCCTGATTATAACACATTACTTATCCCATTCCACATTTCTCAACACATCAGAACATTTTCAGGACATGTAGTAGTTTAGTTCTCCTGCTTGTCAACAGCCATGTATGTTACCATGCTTACAAGACAGTTTGCATAAGATGTACACAGCATACAATGTATTGTACAAGGTGCATACAGTATACAATGTATTGTATAAGATGCATACAGTATACAATGTATAATTGCATGAATGCAATCATACTTACCACTCATGGCTACTACTCCTCTGTATGCATGCTGTGGTTAAATATGTACCATAACCGAAAAGCTATTAACTTATAAAAGTAGTCTGCTTATAGTATAAATAAATATAAGATATTCTGACATGAATTATGATTTAAGTATCTATAAGTACGGCCTGTTCACTTCCTTGCTGCAGCCCTTCCTCAAATGTAAGTCTGTGAACAGGCAGTAGTCAATTGAGATGAGATGCATGCTAGCCTAGCAACATGTGTAAATAAACAGAGCACTGAACACATTTCATTAGTATCACCACTGCAGCGTTTGCTGTTCATTCTACTGCCATCTCAGCCAGCATTTGATTCTGTTTAATGAAAAAGAAAAATCACTTTATATATTTATGTTCGGATCTCATCCTACCAGTAGGATGCAGGCAGCATTGACAATATTTCCTTTATTTTTTAATCACATCATCTTTATATAAGTGATTATTCTGCTCTGTTTAATCCTACAGGGAAGATAATATTTTTTTCCATTAATTGCTTCTTTCTATGTATTTATTTCAGAAATATGTCCCTCTCTCCCTGTTAGCCCTGACCTTATCTCTGACCCCTATCCTTTTACTTAAGCATTTTGCAACTTTTATGAGCCATCCCAGGCAGATAACAAAAAAGTTATATTGAAATAATTGACCACAAAGGAGACACACATGCATCAGAGCTCTGAACATAGTTCTGGAGGGAAATTGGCAACCCATTGGCTTTATGTATTCATTTTTGGTCCCATTGCTTGTGTCTTAATGATTTGAGCAGTGCATTTTTTCTCTACTAAATTTGATCTTTTAATCACGTTTTACTGTACTCCTGAATTTCCAGTCAATTCCTTTTCCTTCCATGAAAACTTATGTAACTGAGCTGTTTCTATTTCCATAGCTATGGATGCATATTCCGTTAGTTATTGGTGAAATACTACAGCAGAAAATCTGAGTTACTATTGTACAAAACTAATTTTTTCAATACAGAGCATGCTAGTGGCTCTTAACCAGTTTAGAATACTCCCCTTCCACCTCACATCACACACACACATACACACACACACACACACACACACACACACACACACACACACACACACACACACACACACACACCATACAATACAATGCCTAGAGCAGTAGAGCTTATTAGGTCCTTTCATGTAAAGTGTGTTTGACTGTCTTTTACTCTCCATAAGCATTTTATCCCATTGTCTCAACCACATAAGTTTTCAAATATAACTGTAGTCCTCACTCCTACTGTAAGCTGTAACAGTACTGACCACTAATCAACAAGCATTTTCCACAGTGGGTCAGTACGCAGAGATTCATTTGTTGAGCTTGGTAAAAGATTTTCCTAACATGAGGCAAACTACAGCTCTGCAACCAGTGTAAATTCTCAGCTGTCCATCTGAGTGTCATATACTAAACAATGTGATCTAAAGGGCAACACTCATGAATGAAGTTGAATGAAGTACAGTGCAAAATATAACCAAAGTAATAGTGATAGTTTTCTAGTAGAAAAGGAATTCTATTATCAATATTATCTCTGCATATTAGCAATAAATAAATAAAATACTATGCAAAAAAGTTTGCAGCATATGTCTCTCTGTTGACCAGCTATTCCAAGTGTCCTTAGTTTTACATCCTAAACACTGCATTTTAGTTGACTGTGCTGAGGTGCGTTATGATATAATCATAGTATAGATAGATTAAGAATGGGCACATAATGGCAAGGTCTTGTAGCGTTGAGTTACATACAGACAAATGTGGCACAACATTTGTTATATGTAATTCTTTGGTACTAAAAAAGCACTATGCTTTAGTTCAAAATTGTAGAATTGTATCTAAGCTCCATGTGTTACACAAGGTCCTAATGACTTTTCTACCATACCTGATAGAGTTACCTAGTAAATAATGGCTACTACCTTTTACATGGATTTAGAAAAAGGAACTGCAGTGTGTTTTTGCAAGGTCTGCCAATTTACTGACTTTCTGCTAGTGTACAACAGTATATGGGTGTACATACATATACACACACACACACACACACACACACACACACACACACACACACACACAAGCAAGCTGATGTCTCTTTGGCAGGTTGGCCCTTATCAGTTTATTAGAAATACTAAAATTGCAGTACATCTAGCATCCACTGAAATGTATACCCTTTTTTGTTCTTCATATTAGCACAGACTACGTTATTAAAACTTGTTGAGTTGCTCTTCTTTGATTACACTGGTCTGACAGCCACCAACTTAAAATAACATATAAATAGATTTATGGCAAGTCTTCACTTTTGACTGAATGTATAAGCAAAGCATTGGTTTATTTGATTTGAATACTCGAACTATGTCATATCTACCCAGAAGATAATACCTTTAATTTTGCATTCATTACATTGTTAGAATAGTTAGAGTATCACAGAACTGGTAGTATTAAATTATTATTTCATTGCTAGCTTTCTAGTATGTTACACTTAAACGTGGATTCATTAACAGACCTAGCATAACAGTATAGTTGTCACTAAAAGACTTTGCCCCAAATGCATGATTTTGTAATTTTGAAATAAATTAGCCACCATGAGGAAAGATTTCATTATGGGATAATTTGCATGTCTCTCAATTGCTTTACTCCCAGCACTTCCCATGGTAGGTAAGTGGTGATGATTGCATTATTTAAGCAGAAACATCCTCCCTCAGTCACTGTCACACATACAAGCACACGGTAACACACAAGGACACATACACTACTTAACTAATACCTGTCCCTGTTGTCCAATCATCCACAATGTCTCCTTTTCCCCTGCCTTGATAATTAAAAAATTATTGCAATTAAGCCATTAATGCCTGACATTTGGCCTTTACACTTAATATCCTTCATTTAGCATTGCCGCCTCTGCAGCAAGAGGTAGGTTCTCCCGTTCGATCCTCGGCTGGCCTTCTCTCTCTCTCTGTCTGTCCTCCTGTCGTGGTAGGTGTGGCCCTCCTCTGTGGTGCTCTCCCACATCCCAATCCCAAAGATATATGCTGCAGATGGATTGGACACTCTAAATTGGTTGTGTGTGTGTGTGTGCCTTCTGTGGAAGGTTTTGGGTTTGGCTGGCTGGCAACTCGACACCGTAAAACTCCACTGCCATTCAATGTGCGGACAGGTGATCCGCTGTGGCGACCCCTAACCGGGATAAAGCCGAAAGAAGAAGAAGATCCTTCATTAAATCTATACTAAGGAATCTCTCCCTCTCTTACATGACATATTGTTAAAGAAAAACATCCACTAAACTAACTTATCAGGTTAATTCAGAAGGCCCTTGTGTCATGGGTGCATCATTCAAATCTCTTTAACCCCTCCTTAACATTTTTTTAAACAGTCCCTGGTGTCTGTTCTTACATCTTTTACTTAATGTGACTTAATGTATCCATGATGTCTAATGTTCCCCCTACCCCTGATCTCCATACTTAAGTGCCATTAAGGCTGTAGTGTTGTACAGTAATCCCTGATGCTTAGTCTTCCCTCACCCCCCCCCATCCCAATACTGATTTGAATGCCATTAAGGCATGCATTTTATATAGTATGCCTGTCCTCTGCACTACCTCATTATCATCTGGTACAGCCTCAGAAAGAGCCCAATATGTTTCTGTGTGTCTTTGTGTTAGAGCACTACGTTAGGGCTGTCTCTGAATTCTAGATGTTTACCACAAGGTGTACACGAGTTGTATTCCTCACAGTAATCGTTATAATAACACACACAAATACACCTTACTGTGCTAAACCTAATTATATTTATTTATTTCCAGTTTGATGACCAGGGGTGTCCACTGGGCTCAGAGAGCCCGTTTTCAGTGGAGGCCCGGGGAGAAAAGCTCCATGTTACAAAGTTTAGATACAGATGTAATATAGAAAAGAAGAACAATTTACAATTGTTTCATGCTAGAGAGCAGGTGTAATTTCTTAGGTACATGTTACCTTTAGATACAGACACAATATTATTAATGAACAATTTACAGTTACATTTCATGTTAGAGAGCAGGTGTAAATTCTTAGGTACATGGTACAAATTTGATATTTACAATATGTACATGTGGGTGGTAGCCTATAGATCATAGCTAGAGAGGCTAGTAATCACAGGTGGAGAGAGAATTATAGGACTAGATGTGGAGAATGCAGTTGTATTTTCTATTAGAGTAAAGGTAGGAATGTAACTGAGATTTAAAGTTTTCAAAGTTTGCACAAGTCCTTAGAGAGGAAGGAAGAGAATTCCATTTTTTTGCTAAGGAAAAGGATTACAGGAGTTGACCAGCAGGGCAATTGGGTTTTCGGACACAGATTAGGTTTTGGTGAGTAGATCTGAGAGTTCTCTGAGGGGTGTAGGGGAGAGGGATGTTGCATAGAGCAGGGCACTTAGAGGGTTGAAAGATTAGTTTGTTGGCTGTGGTAATCCTGAAGATAGTCTAGATGGTTGGAGAGTTCAAACCAGTGTAACAAATTAAGGGCAGTACAGTGATGGGAGGAGTATTTGGCTCTGGTGACAAATTTAGAAATCCTATTATAACAGACTTCCAATTTTGAAGTGAGTGTGGCAGATAAGTTAGTTAATAGAGGAGCGCCATACATTAGTGAGGGGAGTAGATAGGTAGTGGCAAGTGTTTGTCTGGTGGAAGGAGAGAGAAATTGGATGTTCCTGTATAACATACCAAGTTTTATATGGGTTTTCTTAATGTTTTGCTGGATGTGAGTGTCGAATTTCAGGTGTTAATCAATAGTGACCCCCCCCGAATCCGTGGTGGTACAGTGGTAGCATTGTTGCCTCACAGTAAGAGGTTCTCCCGTTCGATTCTCAGCTGGAGTGTGGGGAATGCCTTCTGTGTGGAGTCTGCATGTCCTCCCCACAGTTGGGTGGGCGTTCGAAAGACATGCGTAAATGAGCGTGCCTTCGTTGAAGGTTGAACGTTGAGCTGGCACCTCGGCGTTCATGAAAATCTACTGCCAATCATTAGCGGACCGGAGTTCCGCTGTGGCGACCCCTAACCGGGAAAAGATGAAAGACAAACAACAACATCAGTAGTGACCCCAAGTAGTTTGGCAAAGGGAACAACCTCTATAGTGGAGTTTTGGCTAATGATTTGGAATGAGTTTTTATCAAGAGGGGAAGCTTTTGAGGGAGAGAATAATAGTATTTTGGATTTATTGGCATTTAGTGAGAGGTGATTCTGAAGCATCCAATTTTCATTGGTGGAGAAAGCAGCTTGGGTCACTGTCTGAAGCTCTGGGAGGTTGGTGGCACTGCAGATTGTGGAATCATCTGCATATTGTACAATTTTGGTATTAGGTGTGGCTTTGTGGAAATTGTTAGTAAAGATGTTAAACAGCATTGGACCGAGTATGGATCCCTAGAAAACCCGAGTCGGAAGGAAAGTTGAGGTGCCTGTCCCCCATTTTACAGCTTGAGATCTATTGGAGCGGTAGCTAGAGAACCAGGATAAGGTATTCTGTGCGAGATTAAGGTTGGAGAGATGGTTTAGGAGATGGGTGTGGGAGATGGTATCGAATGCTTTGGACAGATCTAGAAGAACAGTAAAAACTATTTTTCCAGAGTCCCAGGCAAGATTTATTGTCTCTAGAAAGGAGAGAAGTGCAGTGGTTGTACTATGGCCTGGACGGAAGCCTTGTTGGGTTGGAGTGATTAGTTGGTTATTGTTATTAGTTGGTATATCTGTGCAGTTCCTATGTGTTATGGCCACAGCTAAAAGCACTCTCATACATGTACCACCCAGGTGGTGGACCAGTCCAATGCTCATAAAGTCCATATTCAAAAATGTCTGTTCATATTTAATAACTGGATTCATGAGTTTCCAAAGACCATTTTCATTCATGTCCCAAGCCAAAAGGCAGAGAAAAGAAGTAACAGCTTAGTAGACAATTGAGAATTAGCAATCAGTAAAATGGAAGACAGTAAAATATATTAGTGTCTGCTAATAATTTTTTTCAAACTTTGCAGTAATTACTCACTATATAAAATTTGAAAAAAAAAGATCATGAAATTGTCTTGAATGTTATGGTAAAAAAAAAAGAAATATACTAATCAAGATGTAACTTTGTCAGTTTGTAGAGTGGTAGCAATTAGCCACAGTCAACATTGTAATATTAACTTACAAAAATAAGAATAAACATTGTCTTGTATGAAATGAGGTAAAAATAATAAATGGCCTGGTAAAGAACTTAGGTGTTTTATGCAGGCAAATGATAAATAGTACACCAATCAAAAAAGGGTGTAGCTAGGCATACTCAGTGTACTCAAGTGAGTATATTTTTTTCTGAGCATCTGTTGGAAATGTCAACACTCTAAAAGCACAGAATGTTTGGAAGTATGTAAATGAATATTTGCACTTTAGAGGTGAAAAGAAGTCTTGTGCAAAATGAATACACCTCTAAAGCTAGCTATTTATGGGTATAAATGGTAACAGTTGAAAATATTGCCCTCTTCTATATATCTGGGGGTAGCATTTTGAGGGTTGAGTACATTTTCAAAGTAGTAGGTGGGTAATGGGGGCAGCAACATTAGGTTTGAGTACAAAATGCAAATCTCTGGCTACATCCCTCAACCTCTAAGAACAAGAAATCTGGATAAAGCTAAAATGGGGCACAAAGGCCCAAAGTCGGGACCAAATTTTACATATTGCTAGAATATCTCTGAGCTTCAGTAAACTCAGTGTACTCTTCACGTGAAGCGTACACAGAGTTAACATGAGTGCATGCTGATGCGAGGTGAGAAGCAGCACTCATTTACATATTCATGCCATGCACTGTATTTAAACGTAAAAAGTGTGGTTTCATGGACAGCAACAGTGTTGCCAGCCAGGAAACCATGTAAAGTAACATGAATCGCATCCTTTTTACGTTATTACACAGTCTGTTAGCATGTTTGCATGGAATGCCACAGTGATCACCAGGACTTAACATTTATAGTTCTCATAGCTCTAAATCTCTTAGTGGTGGAAATCTGGACAGAGCCCAATGTAATGGGGGGGACAATGACCCAGGAATAGGGAGAGATTTGTCATATTTGCTGTTTAGAAATGTGCTAGAATAACAAGGTTTGTGCTGAGATACATTTTCTGAAAGATTTGAAGACTGAAACTCAAATGTATGTAATTATTTACTGACATCAGTCCTGAGATCATTCCAGTGATAAGGCAGAATACCACACATTTAATAAGGAACAGACCAAAATGTATAAGTCAAATTTCTGGACGTTGGGTTGGGAGGGTGGCCTAATGGTTAAGGTGTTTGCCTTAGAAACACAAGGTGCAGGGTTCAAGTCTCACAAGGGATAATTGGCTAGGCTTAAAAATGGCTCGGGAGGACAGTTAGCTTAGTACGAACCTATGGACCTACAAAAATCTGGACAAGTTGAGAGGTATGAGTTATGTATATGGTCCAAATTCAGTACAGGACAGTGTATACAGTGCAGAGTATTGGCATTCTGTACTGATGTTGTGTAAATGATCTGCAAGGATACATGGATTGTCATGTAAAATAAATGCTCAGGGGAATAGGGACACAAGATGAATTGTAGGAATAAACACAGGGAAAGAGGACAGGTGAAACAACCTAATGTACAGCAGATGAGGGCATTTCAATGGAAGACAGTTGTAGCAGCAACACCAATCACATATCAGTATGGTACTTTAGGGACTGCACAGTAAAAATGTGCATTATGCGACTGTCACACAAGGTGACATAACAATGGGGAAGATGCCTCTGTGAGATAAGGATCCTTACATGAACAATGTAGAGAACAATTTATCAGGGATCTGACATACAATTGGAGTAGGGTGCATTTTGTGAAGCTGTGAAAACTGAGTTACATGAATATTTGTGTAATCTCAGCAGAGATCTCCAGCAAGTGGGACACAGGAAAAGGCTCATGGACAACATTAAAAGAAGCAAGCACAATCATGGACAATATCAGAATAACACCATCAGTAACCCCATGTCTCTGACATAACATATATTATTTATAGTGATCAGGGATGTTTCTGGACAAACACACTTGTACAAGTATTATGACATGTCTGTACTCTGTGCGTAATCATGCACACTGTCCTGACACTGTAACATCTGCAGGAGGTGTTAGGAGGGACACTGCTGTACCTGTATGTGACCTTATGATCAATACGTGCTAGCCGATTGGTATGCATGGCATACATGTATGTGTATATAAATATATATATATATATATATATATATATATATGTATACATACACACACACACACATACATATATATATATATATATATATATATCTAGATATGCACACACACACACATATATATATATATATATATATATATATATATATATATATATACATACACACACGCACACACACACATACATATATATATATATATATATATATGTATGCACAAACACACACATATATATATATATATATATATGCTCATATACATATATATATATGTATACACACACACACACACATATATATATATATATATATATATATATATATATATATATATATATATATATATATATATATATATATATATATATATATATATACACACACACACATATATATATATATATGTACGCAATATATATATATATATATATATATATATATATATATATATATATATATATATATATATATATATATATATATATATATGTATATGTATATATATGCACACATACACACACATATATATATATATATATATATATATATATATATATATATATACACACACACATATATATATATATATATATATATATATACACATATATATATATATACACACACACACACACACACACACACACATATATATATATATATATATATATATATATATATATATATATATATATACACACACACACATATATATATATATATACACACACACATGTATACATATATATATATATATATATATATATGCACACATATATATATGCACACACACATATATATATATATATATATATATATATACACACACACACACATGCATATATATAGCACGATCCACACTGTCACAAATGTAACCCTTACAATTAATGCTGTCAAACAGCTATTTATGTACTGTGCGCACCACCAGAACAGGTATCGCACATATGTATCTAGTGTAACAACTTGTTGGGGTTTCCTCACCATCAGACAGTAAAGTTTGTGTCAAAAAAGAATATTTAGGTATGGCCAATAAGATTTCTGACAGCTCACTATGGTAAAGGTGTTAAACGTCAGTTACACATCACTTGAAGATGTGTTGGGAGGTACATGAAGAAGGGTGCAATGTACTCCATGAGTGGTATGATGAAGGCTGTGATCTTTGGAGGTATTATGGCCTGTGATGTGGATGTTCTTCACATACCCAGTTGTATTACATACAAGCGAGTAGTCAGTACTGTGGGCACATGCTGACGGATATGGCACTTACCATCAACCACAGGGCACCAGTCACATACTTACTGGCCTGATTATAGGATGTGATGTCTACATTATACTTGGGTTGTGTGTGTGTTTTTCTGATGTAACAAATCTCCCCATCTTTTTGTGTCATTGCAGGTGTTGTCATGGCTGTAGCAGCAATCTTTGGTGTGTGTTGATACTGTCTGTATTATACTAATATCACAGTTGGAGTCAATGACTACACACAATCTGTAGTCCTTCAGACAGCTGTGTGGACACAGGATATGTATGTCATTCGTGATGTCTGTGACTTAAATAATGGGCTAAAAAGGGCCTAGCAGACAGTCCTGATGTATAGATCTGATCACTGGACCTGAGATATAGCTCACTTCACACATATTTCAACATATTTGGGTGCCATGAATGCCATACAGTGGTCACCCCACTTAGAGAGATAGGTGTTTATGGCCATATCTGACAATGCTGAGTGAATACCTCAGTGTGGATTTGTGTCAAATGCTGTGGGCTTGTTAAATTCAAAAGGATGATAGTGTTGTCGTCATGCATGCCCTCAATGACCTCTTTGAGGGCATCTTACAGGTGTGGTTAGACATGATGTAGCATTAACATCTCACATAGCTGTTTTGCACACAGCCTGGTTATTACTAGTATCCACTTTGAAAATGTCTATGATGACATGTTGGTCTACCTCACAGATGAGAGTCAGCATGTGTTTGTACATACACACATCAGGTGCTGCCCCCCCCCCCCAAATCAGATGGATGCTTGTTGATGTACACCCTTCTACAGGGACATAGTCTGTGTGGAAGGTGTGTTGAAGTGCATATTCAACCATGTCAGGAAGGTGTATGTACTGAATCATACAATCTGTGATGTCACAGCCCATTAATTCTGTGCGATAGGCCTGGATGAAAGTAAAATAGTGCTTACTGGGTATCCTCATCTGGTCTTGGGTTTGGACACAATCCCCCATGCAGGTATTATCGAGAAGCTCTCCCAGCTGGGGATTAACCCTTATGTCACTAGATAGATAAGCAGTTGGCTCACTGAGGGGAATGCATACAATAAAAGTTGGTGAGTCAACCTGTCCCAGTAGAGTTGTTACCATTGACATAGCCGAGGGATCTGTGCTTGGCCCTTTACTGTTTGAAATCTATTACTCAACAGTTCAGGTTAAAGTATATAGCCTTTTGCTTAACACGTTTGTTTATTCTTGGATACTGGGTGCAATCACTGAGTCCACCTATGATGATAACATACTACAGGAGGAGCAAACATAGGTAAAAGATTGGTGACAGAGCCACACGGTCTGTAAATGAATGCAAAAATGTGTCTTTATGTTGTCATTCTGAAAAGTGGAATTTCCTGCTAATTAAAGCATTGACAACAATCGCGCTGTGTGGAAACCTAGTGATGCAAGCACTGGGAACACACGTAGATAGCAATCTGAACTTCAACCAGGAATATCCACACTGGTATTGAAAGCATATATTATATATATTATAAGTTACTCCATCATATTCAGATCTGAGAATTAAATTAAGGCACTGCACTGCACTCAAATCTCATCAGAACATTAATAGAGTATAATGTTGTCTTTTGCATGTATCTCACCAGACATATGCAGCAACTGGAAAGACCACGGGTTTCTCACCAAGAAAACATAGGGCCTACAAACCATGCTATGATGTATGCGGATAAACTGAAATCCATGTCACTGTAATCTGTATTGTATAGGATGAGGTGACTTCCGCCTTCCTTGCTCTGGTGGGAATAGTACACATCCACAAATCAGATGTAGCTGATGGCACCAGCAGTGTCTGGTGAGGAGAATATGGTAATAGCAGTGTCCCACATGCTGGTGAAAAAGGCTCTCTGTAATGTCAAGCAAGAACACACACACACACACACACACACACACACACACACACACACACACACACACACACACACACACACAATTGACTGGAGTGAGAACCCCTACCTAAATACACAGACTACAGAGCTCATTACCACAAGTATTATGGCACAGGTCTACCTTTTACAAGGCTACAGAACAACTTATAGTGGAGGACATCAGCAGTGCATGTTGGAGAGAAGATATTGAGAGGCCTGCATAGGTTTATAGCATCATAGGTTCATAGAAGGTTACTAGGCTAATGGCCCTAGGGCCTTTACAAGCCTAGCTGTGTACAATCCCAAGAACACTTATTGAGCATAGTTAGATGGTCATTCTTAGCAGAGGAATTTTGTGATTGGCACAGATTGCCCCTGTCCATGATGTACATAGGAGCCACCCCTGGGGTGAATTTACAATCACCCATCCAGTTGTCAGGATTATGCTTGAAATAGGGTCATTGATTAGTACTGCTTCACATGCAGTGGGAGCCTATTACAGAGGAATGGCAATTACTGTGAGGTATATTTGTCTTTCCAGTATATTCCGTTTATGTCTCAGACTTGGTTGAGATCCCTGTAGCAAGTTATTCTTGTACCATTTGATTTCTGAATGTCCAGCAATTCCAGGAGGGCAGGGTCTGAGACTGCTCTTTAGGCCAGGCATAGGTCACCTCTCAGGAGCCTGTATGATACTGAGTACAGTGGCATGTCTTTCAGTCTTACCATGTATGTCATATTTTGGAGGCCCTGAATTCTCCACTTGCTGTAGGTGTCTGGTGAGGTACATACATAAGGGAGCATTGCACTCAATTAGTGATCTGATAAGGGTCGAGTACAGTAGAGCTATGACCTCCTTGATCTTGGATGCTATGCCCTTATTTATGAGGTGCACAGTGCACAATGTGTATCTTACTGCTATGGACACGCAGTGATTGAAGTTTAGATTGCTATCAATATGTGTTCCCAAGTCTTGCATCAGTGAGTTTGAGCTTAGAGGGATGCTATGTATATCATAATTAGCAGGGTTACATTTTTGCCAAAGGGGACAATGGAACATTTTTTGCTTTAAGATTCAGTCCATGGGTTTGGCAGCAATCATTTGTCTGTGTCAGCCCTTTCTATAATATGTTAACATCATTTTGGGACTCAATATGATTGCACCCAGTTGACAGTCATCTGCAAACTTGGTAAGCCACATGCCATCTACCTTCATCTGGACTTCAGAGAAATAGTTTCCAAACAGTTAAGGGCCCAGCAGAGATCCTTGTGGTATTCCACTGGTAACTGGTCTACTGGTGGAAGTTGACTCCCATCTTTGACAGTATGTATCCTGTCGGTGACATCTAGTAATGTATGGGTTAGTCCACAAATGGATGACTTTTGCTAGGATACCTGAATGGGGAATTGTTTCAAAGGCCCTGGCTAAATCAACATAGGTGGTATGTCCTGTTATCCTTCATCCAGGGCTTTGGGGAAATTATCAAAGAAGTCCACTAGGTTTAATATGCAAATTCTACCTTTGACAAAACAAAAATGGGTCAGGTTAAGTGTGGTGAAGGTCACCTGTGTCCCTGTGGATAAAGGTTCATGATGATTCTTTCCATAACCTTGCAATAGGCTTAAGGGTCAATAGTTCCCAGGGTCAGTTAAGGGATGTTTAGGTATGTTCATCTGTGAAGATAGTTCTAGTTCTGCATGTTACCAGACATGCATTGCATATCACACATTGGATATTAATTTGTGTAGTGTAGTTGTTAATATATATGTGCAAAAGGTATTGAGACACCGGGGTTCTAGTGCATGGAGGGAGGCAACACATGGCTGTAATGAAATTATGTGGCATATTGTTAGATAGGGCCTTCAGTTTGTTATGTTTCCACATGTAATTTCATGGCATAAAGAGTAAGTGGATAGTAAATATCACTAATACACATTAATAGTTACTTTGCATAGCTCAGTGGCAAGCAGCGGATTTGCACGACAGTTGGCAAAGTGTTTGTACACGTGAGATGCACATTTCCATTACTTTCCCCTGTTTGCGCATAGTTAACTCATTATATCCTAGTGATGCCTCCAGTTGCATCTGCAGTTAACCCCTACTGATGCCTCTAAGTGTCAAATATTGCTTGTTCATATTTGCATCAATATTTCCAAAGCCATGCTATGTACACAGTTTTTAAAAAAATTATCTTAAAGCTTGCACAATGGCAAACTCACCTGCATTAATATTTGACCTCTGTCTGTTGCAGGTAAATAGATATTAATTGTTGTTTTATGATATTAATTTATATGGATATCATTTTCACATTTTCATAAGTGGGACAGAGGCACAAAAATAGGGACAATTTTTAAATACTCCTCCTACAAACTTAGAAAGTAGAGGGAATAACAGGTTTTGCATTAGGGAATTTTCTGAAGAGTATGAATTCTGAAACTCAAATTCCTGTCATTATTTTCTAACTTCAGTCTTTAATTATTTGCCATGAATTTTCCAGAAAACCACAATTTTATGAAAAATGGACCAAAAATATTAGGCAAAAATCTGGACATTCTGAGAAAATCTGTATAGTTGAGAGGTATGATGCGTGATTCTATATTTGACTAGATTATATGTGTTAAAATTGGGTAGATAGGAAAGTGGTGAAATGGGGAGCAAACGGGGGGGGGGGCAAAGGGTGAGCAGTACAGGAATATGCAGGAGTGAGGTAGGAAAGAGCCATATCTATCCATTTCTTCAACAGTAAAAACTGTTAATATGTGCAGAATATTAGCTGAATTTGGACCGTCACCTCTGGAGAGTGAGTGGTGACAACATAGTCATGTATAGCTAATTGGACCAAATCAAGTGTATCAAGAAGACACGTGTGCAAAATGAAGAGCCATATATGGGACAATATTCTTTATTTGTGGTACAGTTGCTAATTTTTTTTTAAATTTCAGTAAGAGAGGAATTCTGGGTAAGGGACGTAGGTATGTCTGGGTCATTTAAGTTGGGTGGGTGAGGAAACAAATGCAAAAAAGACAAGAGACGGGGATGGTGAGGGGCACAAAAGGTTGCCGGAGCACCATGATTAGGGTGAGGGAAGGGACAGCACAGGCTCATGCCCATCAGACTTGGAGACAGTGAGTCCTCACCTACTGGACTGTCATCACTGTCCCCTTACTCTGTTGGCAGCTGGAGTGATTGATGTCTTCTCCTCATGCATACCATGAGGGAATATAGCCTCTTCATTCAGTGTAGGTGTACACCAATGGTGTTGTGTATGACCCTATGCACTAACCCTAGCAACTCCTGGCAGGTGATGAAATCCCCACCTCTGCCACTGCTCCCAGAAGATACCACTGCACCAGCTGCCAGGGCAGTACTACCTGAGGGTGTAGGTAGTGCAGGGGCAGCAGAGGCAGTGCTGCCAGGTTGGATCCCAGATGTGCTAGGCAATTAGTGCTGGAGCCGGTGGAGCATGGGTAGGCTGATCCACTAGGGCTGCCCTACCTCACTGTGCTGTGTAGCATTTAGTGAAGTGGTGAACATGGATGACATAGACATTTTGATGATACATAATAGAAAATGAAAAAAAAGAGAAAGGTTGGGGTGAGAAAAGAAAATAAATTAGTACCATCATATGTGACATACAATGCATTAACACAATTAAACAACTATGTAATCTTAAGTATGACATTTTAAGTATATGTCCTAACAAATACACACTATACCTAAAGATTGCTGATAGTAATCCTTGAAATTTGCATATATTGCACATATGCATGTTCCAGTTGTACAGATGACACTTAACAGCGGGGCATTTGTGCCACTTGTATAGAGTTTAATTTAATATAAATATTATTAAGGAAATGCAGTACTGTATATTTGTGATTCATGGTATTTCAACACACAGGCTCTGAATCTAGTCTAATACTTGACTCCTAAAGTTGATTTGTGCTACAGAGTAATGCATGCATACTTGCTTTAACAGTTAGGATATGCATGCTCAATTTGCTACAACTGTGTAAAAAAACAAAAATCTGTCTTTAACGTTTAAAGCTACAATAACACTTCTTTTTGTGCTGCATGCATACCACTTGCTTCCCTCCATATCTCCATTCGAGCAACACGAGCCTCTGTATTAAACTGAAATATAGTATTAATTGGGGAAAGAACAGAAAATAACAGAAGAGCATTATGCATACCAGTCTTGCCTATATTTAGCTTTCTGACTATCACAAGCACTCTCTTATTATCGTACTTACACAGCTGTGGGAAGTCCGCAGTCTCAAATTCAGTCAACATATCACTGTGGGTATCCATTTTGCATCTCTGTAGGTCATTAAAATGATGTCTACACTGCTCTCCATTGTATGGGATGTCAGTAGCACTGGATAGAACTTCAGCCAAACTATTTCACATCTCAGACTTGTACTAGGAGCCAGAATAGTCCCCCTGCAGAATCTTTTGGTTGTGGTGCTTTACCAGGATCCAGTAATTATCCTGGACACCCCAGCTCTGTGCCCTAAATCGGGCACCTTCCTCTCTAATGCCAGACATGCCTAATACCCAGACTAGTGCAATGGCAATTGATACTTTCCCGCCAGTTCCAGTTATCATGTTTACTGGTAGTGCACAAATCTGAGCAAATATGCCAGATGCATTTGCATAATGTTAAGCAGACAGCAGCAGTGCCAAGCAGGGAGGAAACAAATAATTTAAACTTTTAGGTTAATCTGACACTTGAGCTTAGTTTGAGTGGTGTCTACTGATATAACTTGGAAATGTTTATTAGAAATTAGAAGGAAACTGTTAGGTTACTTAAGTTTGCAGACATGCACTGGGGCCATAAATGTCATGACCTGACACATTTATTTTTTGCCTTTATACATTGATAAAATTGATTTTTTAAGTGTGGGATTCAAACCTAGGCATAAGGGACAAAATATTTTCTTCCACAGCATTGAGTTTTTATTTCCGCCACAGAAGTGCTGCTCAGACATGGTCAGGAATCATTTATAAATACAGGTGACAGTTTGAGGGTGTTACACATGTATGTATGTAACCTGACAAGGTTCTTGTATATTGATCCAGTTGTGTATGTGTGTTATGTAATTGTGAAGGCCATGCACATCCAGATAGCAGAATTATGTTTATAATAGACAGTATACCCTCAGTCGTACATCTGAAAGCACAATAAGGGCGTCTTATCCTTAATACTTTTAATTCATGTCAGCTCCACTATCTAAAGTGTTGTAAGTGAGAGTGAATATAGTGGGAATTGGAGCAACAGTAAAAATGTCTGGAATATCCTGTATTAGAACCCAGGACCATGTATATGGCAGTCTTACACTTACACCTGTTGCCACAAAATTGTTGAAATAACACTTTCTATTTTCAGTTATTTGCTATAAACTGCACTGTCACAATAAAAATAGGTTGCACACCCTGTACTAGATCCCAAGACCATATTTACTCAGCCCTACACTTACACCTGCTGCCACAGGGCTAGTTACATGACATTTCCATAATTACCTGCTCATTAATTTCTGTAAGTCAACTGCCTCGCAGCGCTGCTTAGAGTGTTTGTGTGCTGCCCAACAGAATTAATTGAATGCATCCATTTTCAGTTATTGGCTGTCTGAGTCCAGTCTGCAGGTATTTGATGACTTTAGGTGTTGGGGAACCTTGCTAACTGCCGCACAATGTTGCTAAGAGAAGTTGCATGATGGAAAGCAAAAATTGCAACAATGTATTGTTTTTCACCTTTGCACTTTTACAGATACCCTATCTGCTTCCTGGATGAGCTACTAGTCCAGTTTGTGCACTGCTAAGCTTCATGTAAATGAGATAAGCACAACCAAACTTGACATTCATTTTCTCCCATTTTCCTTGTTTGCACTAAGCCATGCTCTCTGCAAACACTGGCATTTAAAAAAATAACAAATGTAAAAGTAGTTGAAATGAAGAAAATCTATGAAATAAAAACTACAAAATGTTTGTTGGTAAGCACGAAATATTTTTACACAGGTCTGGATTTGAACTTGTACTCCAGTGAACCCTCAGAACACTGCCTTATCCCTCTTTGCCACACAAACAGCTTTGCAGCAGGGACTTAGGTTCATAGGTAGATACTAGGCTATCTGCCCTAGGGCATTTATAAGCCTAGCCAGAGTGTATTTGGCTTCCGCCTCCCTATTAGATTAGCCTGCTGTGCCTCTGTAAAGTAGGTCACAGAAGGTACCCTTTTAAGATTAGTTTACTGTGCCTCTGTCTAGCAGGGACACAGGAGAGATCCCAGGGGTGAATTTGCGATTTTCCCATCCACGTGTCCAAATTTCACTTGAAGAGGTTCAGCGAGGGGCTATGTCTAACATGAACTGGGATTCTATTCCAGAGTGAGGGGAGCCTCTGGGTAATGAATCTGTCCCTCCAGCATGTCCTATTTATTTTTGTGCTTAGGTTTAGGACCCTGGAGCGTGTAGCTCTAAGGGACTTGGATTTTTTGAGGTGGAGCATGTCCATTAATTCTGGGTTTGACATGGCTTTGTACGTCAGGTATAGATCGCCTCTGAGTAGGCGGTAAGCAACTGAGTAGAGCTGGAGTTTCTTTAGTCAAGCTGCATAGGACATCTGTTTGTAGCCCATGATCCTCTTGGTGAGGTACTTTTGGGGTCTCTCCAGTTGCTGCAGGTGTCGGGTAAGGTACATCCCAAAAGGGGCATTGTATTCAATTATGGGCCTGATGAGTGATGAGTAGAGGGGCACAATTACCTCTCTTGATCTAGATGCGAACCCTTTTGTGATAAGGTGGGCTATATAGAAGGTCTTTCTAACCACTTTGGCAACGTGATTATCAAAGGAGAGATTACTATCTACGTTGGTCCCCAAATCTCTAATTACTTCTTCCGTACTTAATGGATTACCACCTATGTGGTAATTTGTGGGCACCTTGTTTTTCCCAAAGGGGATGACTATGCACTTTTTAGCATTTAGCTTGAGGTCGTGGTTCTGGCACCAAGCATCCGTCTCTGTGAGACCCTTTTGGAGGATGCTTGTGTCAGCTGGAGATTCGATTATGGCCCCCAGTTTGCAGTCATCTGCGAACTTTGTCAGCCATAATCCCGTGTTAGCCTGAACCTCAGAGAAGTATATACTGAACAAGAGAGGTCCCAGAACTGAGCCCTGTGGGATGCCACTTTGGATTCGGACATGGCACCTGCGATTCTGACTATGTGGGTTCTATCTCTGAGCCAGTTTGCAACCCATCTTGTGATATAGGGGTTGATATTTAAGCTGGTAAGCTTATTTATGATGCCCGAGTGGGGTATTGTGTCGAAGGCTTTTGCAAGGTCCAGGCAGGCTGTGTGGACTACCTTGCCCTCATCTATGGCTTTGGTAACTGTTTCAAAGAAATCAACTAGTTTTAAGAGGCAGGATCTGCCCTTAACAAAGCCAAATTGGGTAGGGTCCAGTGTCTGGAGGCTCCAAATGTCTTTGCTTATGAGTTCCATAATAATACGCTCCATAGCTTTACAGACCAGCCTAGTCAGGCTTATGGGGCAATAGTTTCCGAGGTCCGTTGTGGCACCACCTTTGTGGAGTGGGACCACTGTAGCTGTACGCCATTCTTTGGGTACATATCCTGTAGTAAGGCTAAGTTTGAACAGTGACTTAATGTGAGGGTTCAGTTCTTCTTGGAGCTCGTGTAAGACGCAGCCTGGGACACCGTCCGGTCCCATAGATGCTGTGTTTTTTTCTGTGATGTCAGGGAGGTTACATTCAGTTGGGATAGGCATTTGCTCCTTTGGGGGGGGGGAGTTTGCGCTGAATCTGTCTGCCAGGATGTTGGCTATGTCTGTAGGTTCGGTATATTTTGTACCATTATGCAACAATTCAGAGCATATCTGTGAGTTTCCGCCCATGTTTTTGACATAACTAAAGAAGTCCTTGTGATTATCTTTAGTGTCTAGGGCAATTTTTCTTTCAAAACTGGCCTTTGATGATTTTATAAGGGATCGAAGTTTCTTGCTAATATTGATCAGAGATCCCTTCCCTTTTTGGGATTTTGCTCTGTCATGTAGTAGCTTCCTCCTGTTGTATAGCTTATTTATGGCCGGGGTCCACCAGACCGGTCTCCTGTTTTTGGAGGAGTGAGTCTTGGTTTTATTTGGGATAGCACGATCCATGCATTCCTGCAGGTGCTCATAGAATGCATTTGTAAAGGATTCTGTGGATTGGGCTGTATTATCCTCTGGCCCAGGGGCTTTGAAGGATTCCACCTCAGTCTTGAGAAGGGCAAAGTTGGCTTTGGAGAAATTCCTTACAGTGATTTCCTTGGCTGGGGGTGGGGACGGGATATGGATGTCCAGGGAAATTTGTTTATGTTCTGATCTTACCAATGAGGGGTTTACCTCTGGTGTGGAACATAGAGTCCCCATGTTGGTGATGACCAGGTCCAATATGTTGTTCCCTCATGTGGGAGTGGTGACCAGTTTTTCCATTGTGTTAGAGTTTATAAATTCAAGGAACCGTTGGGCGAGGGTGTTTGGGCTTGAGTAGTTTTCCCAGTCAATGTTTGGGTAGTTGAAGTCACCCAATAACATAGTGTTTGGAGAAACCTTCATATTCTCCAGTGTACTCAGGAATGCCAAGTGGGGTTCCTGTAATAGGGAGGGTGTTCTGTAGCAGGCTACAAACAGAAAGTCAGTTTTGCCCGCTGTTAGTTGCACATGGATGGTTTCTGATGCTTCGTGCAGTGCCACTAACCTGGAGGTGTAGGTATCTTTGATGAATATAGATACTCCCCCTCCTTTTGTGCTTCGGTCTGAGTTTTGGGGCCGAAACGCATGGTATGAGTTATAACCTGGTAGTGCTGGGGTGCTCTCAGGAGCCTTGAACCAGGTTTCTGTTACTGCACAGACATCGATTTTCTCCATACTGAGGAGAGTCTCGAGTGCGTGCATCTTGAGGTTTAGACTTCTGGCACTGAGTAGCATTACCTTTAGTTTTTTTATCTTTGGGTTGTCTATGGAGGTGGGTTTGTCCTTTGAGCCTTGCCTAAAAAAGGCACTATGGGGGTGGCAAGAGCCTTGGCCAGTATACGAAAGCCTAAGGGTGACATGTGCAAGCCGTCCCTAGCAAAGCCACGTGGCTTGTCGAGCATGTCATCCCAGGCTGACAGACACTCGATCCCCTTTGACTGACACCAATACTTTAGCCAGTTGTTGAAACTGATCATTTTGTCTTTATCCTGTGGCATCATTCTTGGTAAGGGCAAGATGCTACTCAAGGTCAGTGACATACCAGCCTGGGCTACATGGTCAGAGAGCTCCTCTATGTCTGTTTTCATGTAGTCCAGGGAGGTACGTCTCAGGTCATTCACACCAGCATGGACAATGACGGAGTCATACTTGTACTTGCTTTGTTCTGCATACAGCCAACTACAGCATCATCCACATTGCTAAGAAAACACACAACAGTTATTTGTACATATATTAAGTTCAGATGTAGTGCACTGAGTGATTACACAACCATTTATAACTATTGCTTAAAAAAAAAATGTAGACCAGTAATCTGAGACATGCAGTCTGTAAGTCATTTTATGTCATTGACCTTATAATGTGTGAGGATATTAGATAGCAATAATATGCAGTTGTCAACAAATGCAGGGGAGGTTGGATGTTAATGAACATAACCTGTGAATTGTGTGCTTCATACTTACATTTCCAATCTTTTTTTAAACATCTTTTATTGATTTCTCACTTGTGACATAGGCAAATTTACACTTATATAAAACAAATCAAACTGTATTAACTTCATGTTCACAAATATTACACTTCATATATATTGCTATATATCATATAACCTAAACAACATTACAGAAATGATTCAATTCCTGCTCCCTTTTAAACAAGAAACATCTCTATTAAACCATCACTTATAAAATAGGCAGTTGTACATGTATACTTTGTAAGTCTAACCTGACACTCCCACTGGAGGTAGGGAAGTCTTAATTGCTGTTGTTCTTTCCTTCTCCTTACCAATAACCAATCACAGTTGCAATACATTAGCAACAAACACTGAGGGAATGCCCACACTATTTTATATCTGCTACACAGAGCCAAGCAATTAGGATTCAGCAATTCTAATGAGTTCATACCTTATTTGCTTATTCACCATGCTAACAGCCTTTAATCTACACCATAAAAAGGCAACCATATAGCTAAGGAACCTGAAGGTGAGGAGACTTGTTTTTGTGGAGAACACAGAAGAGTCTTTTACTTTGGAATACATCTGCACAGAAGACTACTGAACTGGAGAAGGCAGGCTTGCATATCCCAGCTATATAATGCTCATGCTAAAATGTCATTAAGAAATTTCTGTTTCATAGGTAGGTACTAGGCTATCTGCCCGAGGGCATTTATAAGCCTAGCCAGAGTGTGTCGGCTTTCACCGCCCCATTGATTAATTAACTGATCCTCTGTCAAGCAGAGCCAATGAAGTGATCCCAGGGGTGTATTTTCTGTTACCCATCCACTCGTCAAGGTTTCTGTTTAAGAGTGTTAGTGAGGGGCTCTGCCTGATGTCATTTGGAATATTGTTCCAAAGCATGGGGAAACTCTGTGACAGGAATCTATCCCTCCAGCATGTTCTACTTATTGTTGTGGTGAGGTTTAGCTCACTAGAGCGAGTGGCTCACAGTGACTTGGATTTTTTTAGGTGGCGCATGTTCATCAATTCTAAGTTGGACATAGCTTTGTAAGTCAGGCAGAGATCACCTCTGAGTAAGTGATATGCCACTGAGTACAGCCTGAGTTTTTTTCAGTCGCGCTGCATAGGACATATGTTTGAGGCCAGTAATCCTCTTGGTGAGGTACTTTTGTGGTCTTTCCAGCTGTTGGAAGTGTCTTGTGAGGTACATCCCAAATGGGGCATTGTACTTTATGATAGGTCTAATGAGTAACGAGTAGAGGGGCACTATAACCTCTATTTCTAGATGCGAACCCTTTAGTAATTTGATGGGCCACATACAAGGATTTCCTAACTAACATTAGCAGTGTGATTGTCAAAGGAGAGATTACTATCTACCTGGGTCCCCAGATCTCTTATTATCTCTTCTGTATTATTTATATATTAATTAGCAAATGCTACTATTATCTGTATGCATTGCTTAGAAGTGTACTGATGGTATGGGCATGTTTGTCAGGGCGTTTCTCAGGCATACATATTTGGCAATTGCTTAAAATGGAATTTTATGTGATAAATCTGTGCACGTTTCAGAGAGAGAGTTCATTTGATAGCACTTTTAGCATTTCACTGATGCTTTGTAAGCAAATGTGTCATTAGCCTGTTCTTTTGAGGGTTGAGGAACAAAGCTGTATTTCTGTTTTGGCACAAACAAGGATATCTTGCTATTGTTACTCTCCCTTGTTTTGCATCCAGCCTTGCTTTGTGTGTGAATGTATTATGTTGCAACCACACAATTCCTGGTGTTCATATTTCAAATATTTAGATTGTTTTATGTTTTTTCAGTGGGTGACATTGAAATGCTACCTTTTTGTTTTATCTGGGAACAGGTATTTTGTAGTTATGTGATACTTGTGCGTATTACCTTTCTGTTGTGTTTGATGTCACCCAGGTCTCAGTCCTGAAAACCACCCCTCAGTGTCCCTGACAATCAGGTCATTGTGGGAGTTTTAGTTGAATTGGTGCATTTTTGCTTAAGAGGGGCTGTGGAGATATGTCAGGCAGAATACAAATTTGTCAGCAGATAGTTGCACGTCAATGCAGTAGGCAGCCACAGCAGGACATAAGATCAGGTGTGCCATAGGGCCACTGACATGATTTCATCTGCATGGTGGAGAGCAGCTGCAGTGGCCCATGATCATATGTGTATCAGTGGGCCTGCTACAGATCCACCACTAACAGCAAAAAAAGAGTTCATGTCCACTGTCAGGGATCCATACAGCTCCCAGTAAAGTGTAGAACAGCATGTTCTTGAAATACTTGCTGTTATTTCAAGGACAAGTATGTCCCAGAAGAAGCTTCAAGGTAGGCTTATGTATCTCAGTTGTTAAATGCTTTTGTATAGTAAAATACTTATATCAATATGTTAGTTCTGTTTAACACGAAATTTTGTTGAGGAGGGTGGTAGATTGCTACAGTTAATAACACATTCTGATTGATTACATTGGACTTGTCATCCAAGTTCTTGTTGAAAGTATAGTTCATGGACATATAAAGGGCAAAATGTTTTACACCCGTGTTACTGTTAATTGTGATGATGGTGTCCTTACCTTTTGCTTATTGTCTTCCAGGACCATCCAACATAGGCAGCATACTATCATCTGCAGATGGTAAGCCAAACATTTTTATGTCAGTACTGATGAGCAGTTCAAACAAATTTAGTGTGTGATGTTGATGTCAGGACTGTTGTGTATATTGCTGTACTGTCTGTAATAGTGACATCACTGTTAGTTTGTTAGGATATATTGGACTATAGTAGTGTAAGTACTGATTTTTTCCTGTGTTTGCTGCTTATTATCTCAGCTGATTCTGACAGTGGAAGTGTGGGATTTCTACCACCTGATATCAGAGTATCAGCAGACTCTGCTGATGATGGTGGCCAAACAGAGGCGCAGTCGGGGGGGGGGGCAGAGATTGAATCTGACACCGGGGTGAGACAATTGACCAGTAAAGTGTGGTTATTGTGGCTTCATTGCCTGTTGACTCTGGCCGTAGCCAAAGTATGGGTGAGGTGCCATGCAGGAGGGTTGTTATGGGCAATTGGAGGAGGCCTACTCTCCATCTTCCAACTGATCCAGGTGTCTTTTCCCATGCCACTCAGTGTATGTTTAAGGCCATGATGGAAGCACATTCCCATTCCCATTGTTCCACCGGAGAAATGTTTATGGTTATAGATGTGGCACAGGCTGACATGCATGACTGTGTCCACTGTGTTGCCAATTCAATGGATCGGATGAGTGACACATTGGAATGGGCAGTGTCTGTGATAGAATGTTTGCTGGGAGGGGGAATGGCATCCTCATGGCCGTAGGTCAGTCACATCTGCTATTAGTAGCCATGCCCGATCTCTCTCCCATAATGGCAGTACTTTCACTGATCTGCTAGTGGTTGAGCTGTCCACACCTAGACATGGTAACTGCCTGGGGGGCCAGCAAACCTACATCTGCCTATTCCCACAGAAGCTGCTGGTGCCTCCTCTGATTTTTTATCTGCATCTGGCTGTGCTGACCTTGCCATTGGTGGTGGGATGTGTGACTCTTCACCTTGTTGATCCTGCTGATGCTGTTTTCCCAAGATAATGTTGTGTAGCATGGGACATAGAATGCATATTTTAGTACATTTATGTGGATTGTACTGCAGGGCTCCCACAGATGTTTCTAGGCACTGAATTGAAACTTCAGCAGCCCAGAAACATGCTGTATTATGTTTATGGTTTTATTGTGTGCTTCATTATGGCATTCTTCTGCAGGTGTGTGTGCATTTCAGGTGGGTGTCATCAGCCATGGTTTCAGTGCATAACCTGCATCCCCTAGTAAATGACCCAGTGTTTGCCCCCATTTTGAGAAAAGAAAGTGATGTAAGTAGAGGGAGATCAGGCAACACATTTGGTAATGATGGCATGATCATTCAGTATAATAAAAATGCATTGAATATAGTAGCTAAACTTCATAAAATTTGGGACAGGAACTTTGATAGTGAACTGAAGGAGAAGTTAAGAATGAAACCCAAAATAGGATTTAGTAGACATAGGAATTTAAAAAACTATTTTGAGACCCATGGAAGGGTGAGCTATGACTACTACAAATCTAAAATATATAAATGTGGGGTTTGTAGTTACTGTAGGTTTATCAATAATGGACCCTATGTCTCCACTGAGGTTATAAAAGGGCCCTTCAGTGTCCTGGGGGCTGTAATTGTAACACCAAAAATGTGGTATATGTGGCCACATTTACAGCATGCCTAGAAGTTTATGTAGGGAAGACCTTAGAGAGACTTTCAGATAGGATAGCAGAGCACATTAGGGGCATTAAAAATAGAAAAGCAGGTGGTGCTTTGTATATGCATAGTACTACATGTGTTTAAATAATTAGCTATGGTATATAAGCAAATGTTTTGTAACAAAATGGTCACTCTGAAGATGCCCGTTTGTGTTTAGGGCGAAAGCTCTTCATCACTATTGTTTGCAATACTACATTAAAGTGTGTTCCAGGTTTTACCACAGACATGGTTTCATTTTATTTTATTTTAAGCTCGATTAATGTCACAGACCAAGTTGAGGCCTTGAGTGCGGGTTGTACGAGTGGAGATTGTCTTATGGATCTGCAGCAACTCCATCAAGGCTGGGTCTGAGATGGCCTTGTATGCCAGACAGAGGTCACATCTGAGCAGTCTGTATGAGACTGGGTAGAGGGACAGAGCTTTTAGCCTATGTGTATAGGATAGGTGTTTGAGACCCTGGATTTTCCTGGTCAGGAACCTCTGTGGTCTCTACATCTGCTGCATGTGCTTGGCAAGGTACACACCAAAGGATCCATTGTACTCGATAAAGGGCTCTAATAAGGGAGGAGTACAGGGATGTTATGACCTCCTTGTTCCTTGTGAAGTACCCTTACTTATGATATGGGCCATGTAGAAAGCCTTCCATACAATGGTGGTCAAAAGTGAGATTGCTATCAACCTGGATGGCCAAGTCCCTCACGACTGATTACATGTTATTAATGTGATAATAAGTGGGAATGCCATTTTCCCCAAAGGGGGATAATGATGCATTTCTTGGTATTCAGTTTGAGGCCATACTTCTGGCACCAGTCATTAGTTTGGGTAAGGCCCTCTTGGAGGATGTGCAGATTACTAAGGGAATTTAAAACCACACCCAGCTTGCAGTCATCTGCAAACTTGGTCAGCCGCAGACCACTAGTTTTGGCTTGCATCTTAGAAAACTATATCCCAAACAGTAGAGGCCCTAAGACTGATCCTTGCGGTACACCATTTGTTATGGGTCTACTGCTAGAAGTGGCTTCCCCTATTTTGAATGAGTGGGTTCTATCACTGAGCCAGTTAGCTACCCATCTTGCAAGGCTCTCGAGAGCACCCCAGCACTACCAGGTTATACCTCATACCATGCTTTACGGCCCCAAAACTTGGACCGAACCACAAAAGGAGGGGGAGTGTCAATATTCGTCAAAGATACCCACACCTCCAGGTTGGTGGCAAAGCACGAAGCATCAGAGACTATCCATGTGCAACTAACAGTGGGTAAAACTGCCTTCCAGTTTATAGCCTGCTAGAGACCACCCTCCCAAACCCAGGAACCCCACTCGGCCTTCCTGAGAACACTGGAAAATATGAAGGTCTCTCCAAACACCATTATATTGGGTGACTTCAACTACCCAACCATAGACTGGGAGCATTACTCTAGCTCCAACACCCTAGCCCAAAGGTTCCTAGAATTTATAAACTCAAATGCTATGGAACAACTTGTTACCACTCCCACAAGAGGGGAAACATACTGGACCTGATCATCACCAACATGGGGACTCTATGCTCCAGACCAGAAGTGTATCCCTCACTGGTAAGATCAGACCATAAACTAATCTCACTGGATATTCACATCCCGACCCCACCCCATGCCCAGAAAACCACAGTGAAAAACTTCTCTAAAGCAAATTTCACACTCCTCAAAACCGAGGTGGAATCCTTCAAAGCCCCCGGCCTCTGGATATCTGCCCAGACCACAAAATCCTTTATAAACGCATTCTATGAACACCTTCAGGAATGCATGGATCATGCAATCCCAAATAAAACCAAGACCCAATCCTCCAAAGGCAGACGTCCTGTCTGGTGGACCCCAGCCATAAACAAACTATTCAATAGAAGGAGGAAGCTACTACATCACAGAGCAAAATCCCAAAAAGGGTAGGCATCTCTGATCAGTATTAGCAAAAAACTACGGGCATTCATAAAATCGTCTAAGGCCAGCTTCGAGAGAAAAATTGCACAGGACACTAAGGATAATCACAAGGCTTTCTTTAGTTATGTTAGGAACCTGGGTGGGAATTCCCAGATATGCTCAGAATTAGTCCAAAATGACAAAAATACACCGAACCCACAGACATTGCCAACATCCTAGCTGACAGGTTCAGCGCAAACTCCCCCCCCCTCCCCACCAAAAGGGCTAATATCTATCCCAGCAGAGTGCTGCCCCCCCTGACATCTCAGATGCTCAGGTAAGAGCTGCCCTCCAAAATGCAAGAAACACAGCATCAATGGGACCAGACGGTGTCCCGGGCTGCGTCTTACATGAACTCCAAGAAGAGCTAAACCCAAACCTAAAACTACTGTTCAATCTCAGCCTTACTACAGGATATGTACCCAAAGAGTGGTGTACAGCAACAGTGGTCCCTCTCCACAAAGGTGGTGCCTCAACGGATCCTGGAAACTATCGTCCCATAAGTCTCACTAGCTTGGTCTGAAAAGCTATGGAAAGGATCATCATGGACCTTATAAATAAAGATATTGGGGACCTACAGACACTGGATCCTACCCAGTTCGGCTTTGTTAAGGGCAGATCCTGCCTCTTAAACCTGGTCAATTTCTTTGAAACAGTCACCAAGGCCATTGACAAGGGGAAGGTGGTCCACACAGCCTACCTGGACCTCGCAAAAGCCTTCGATACAATACCCCACTCGAGCATTATAGATAAGCTCACCAGCTTAAATATAAACCCCTATGTCACTAGATGGATTGCAAACTGGCTCAAGGACAGAACCAAACAAACACCAGTCCTCGCACGTACGACTTGCTCGGCCAACCAACCTTGAGACAAACACGAAGAGGCCAGCAAATTGGTTCCACCGTTTATTGGAGGTACAAAAACGGACCAAAAGGTACCGTAAGTTAAACAAAGATACTCATACTAGTTTCGGCACCCGCCTTCTTCAGTGAGTATAAGCAGACCAAATAATATCAATTCAAACCAGCGTCAGTATAAATACTGTTGTTGGCCAATAAGAATGAAGACATTCAAATTAGACTCTCAGCACAAAATTAAAGTCATACCAAAAACAGAAATTAGTATGATGAACCAAAGAAATATATCCAAATTCATGGATATAATTACATATATTAACATGTAATAACCAGAAGCTAACCCCTGGCAAGATATAATATGGGCAAATAGTAAACTATAACATAAGAATGTTACTACAGTAAATCAAGAGATATACAATAGAAGACCATAAAATAATATATAAAAAGTAGTGTATAAACAAAAATGCAGACCAGATGGAAAAACAACATCCAAATATCGGATCCTGTAAGTTGTATAGCTACTAATAGTTATGTATACATACAATAATGGTAACCATATACACAGGTAATGATAAAATGATAAATATCATAAATTATAAATGGTCATTCAAACCAGGCGGAAAAAGGGCACCAAGGTGTGTGATCCAGTATTTTTCTTTATGGCTCAGGATTCCTGGCCAACCTGTCATGTTATTTCTGTTACCAGTAATTTTATCAATAATGGTGAACATGAACTTGGCACTTGGATGTTGGACCGTATGTAAATATAGTGCATTTGATGTTTTGTGGTTCCTAATATCACTACGGTGTTCACCAATTCTAATTCGTAATGAACGTGATGTTTTGCCAACGTAAAAAGATTTACATTGGCATGTGGCCAGATATATAACCCAGCTTGTCGAACAATTGCCAAAGATCCTCATGTCATATACTTTACTTGTATTAGAACTCGTGAATTGTTTCAACTGACTAACGTTGGCACAAGATACACAATGTCCACATCGGAAAGTTCCTATTAACTCATCCCCCATGATGGTAAGTTGCTTATATTTAGCTGCACCACTTTCCCTGTGTTTGTAATGGGAAAGCAAACCACCCAACGTTTTACCTCTTCTAAATGAAAAAGAGCATTGGTTATCCAGGATACCCTTCAGGAAGTCATTGGCTAATAAAATATTCCAATTATTATTAACAGCTTGCCTGACTGTTTGGTAGTTTTTACCTAGAGTAGTGATGAGTCTAATATTTTCACTACTCGGATGTTGACTTTTATCCCTATATTCCAACAATGTAGCCCTTTCCTGTCTGTCTGACCAAATTCTAGCAGATTCAATATCAGAGATACAGTATCCTCTATCCAAAAATCTGGATTTCAAATCAGATTTGGCAGCTATATAATCTTCTTGAGAGGAATTGATTCTACGAATTCTCAAATATTGAGATTTAGGGATGTTGCGGATGGTGTGACGTGGATGCATACTCTGAGCATGTAATAGAGTATTAAACTGAGGATATTTCCGGTGAATTTTAGTATTGAGTGTATGATCAATATTCCGATATATGGTTACATCCAAGAAGTCAATCATCTCCTTATGGAAGGTAACTGAAAATTCAATTCCCCAGATATTATTGTTAAGATATTCCAGAAATTCTTTAAGATAATCTTCATCCGCACGCCACACCATCCAGCAATCATCAAGATATCTCCTCCATATGTCCATTTCCACTAGAAATATGTTATGTAAGGGGTTATAGATAATGCATTCCTCAAGGTAGGCCATAAAAAGATCTGCATAAATAGGGGCAAAAGAAGCCCCCATGGCCGTACCTTGCAGCTGCCAATAGCACTCCCCTTGGAAACAGAACACATTTTTGGTCAGGACATGTTCTGTTAGGCAAATGAGTAAAGTATTAAAACCCGGAGGGTAGAGTTCTGCTCTAGTGAGCCAGTATTCCAAAGCCTGAAGCCCGGCCCAATGTGGTATACTGGTATAAAGAGATTTAACATCCAATGTACACATCAACCAATTGGGCTCGAGCTGACTATCCTCAATTATTTTCAAGAATTGCGTGGTATCCTGAATTCTTGCTCTAACCAATGACAATAAAGGTTTAAGAAATTGGGTTAAAAATGCAGACAGTGGTTCAGTGAGGGAGCCATGGCCAGAAACAATTGGCCTTCCTGGTGGGTGTGTGATGGATTTGTGTATTTTAGGGAGCAAATATAAAATTTGTCTATCAGGATCTTTGACTTGTAAATGTTGTACAGTTTTGGATGTGATAATACCCTCCTCCAATGCAGATTGTAAAAATAAATCAATTTCACGCTTGAATTGACTAGTTGGATCTATAGTCATTTTCATATAACAGTGTCCATCCGATAGTTGTCGTAAACCCTCATTAACATAATAGTCCATATTAAGAATAACTACTGCACCACCCTTGTCAGCTTGAAGAATAGCTATATTTTGATTGGCTCTGTTTTTGGTATGACTTTAATTTTGTGCTGAGAGTCTAATTTGAATGTCTTCATTCTTATTGGCCAACAACAGTATTTATACTGACGCTGGTTTGAATTGATATTATTTGGTCTGCTTATACTCACTGAAGAAGGCGGTGCTTATACTAGTAGGCGGGTCAAACTAGTATGAGTATCTTTGTTTAACTTACGGTACCTTTTGGTCCGTTTTTGTACCTCCAATAAACGGTGGAACCAATTTGCTGGCCTCTTCGTGTTTGTCTCAAGGTTGGTTGGCCGAGCAAGTCGTACGTGCGAGGACTGGTGTTTGTTTGAGTTGCTTTACTTCGCTGTTGGCGTCCGGGTTTCACTGTCGGTGGGAGAAGGCTCCTTCCCTGAGGTTCTTTTTGTGTATTTTACCATCGTCAGTGTATACATTCATGTTTGTATCGTACCATTGGGACTTTTTTCAAGTTTTCAAGAAATTTTTTGTATGGTGAACTTCACGGAACATTGGTTTACATCCAGTATATAGGTCTTTTGACCGATGGGCCTTAAAATACCGCCTAACCAGGTACTGTGAATTTTTACATTGACCAACTGTATTTTATGGCAATCACAACGGGAATTGATTACCGCTATGGTGTGTGATCTCTTTTTCTAACTTGTGTGGATGTCATGGCATATGCTTCATTATTTTGAACTTGGCTCGTTCCTACTTTTTGCTGTGGTATTGGGGGCCCAGGTCGCATTTGATGTACATGCTGACATGATGGCAGGTTTACAGCTGGCTATTTCTTAAAATCCTATATATCTCACGGCATGTTGTGGAATTAAGCTTTCAAATTTGAAATATTTCCTTCAGATCTACGAGTTCAATATCACTGCATATTATGTTATATACTTTGTTGAAATATTGTCAACTTGCATGGCGTATTTTCAAGTAAGGGCAACCATTTCAAACTTAATTTGAAACTATGTGAACTTTGCTCTATAATTTTGAATTGGTTTACATCGTGGGCCGGTGTCGCATTTGGTATATACGCTCGGATGAGGAAAACAGCTCACGGAGCGTCATTCTTCAATTTAACATACCCTGCAGATGGTTGTGGATGAATGGACTATAGCGTGTCAATTTGGGACAATCTTTCTATATACATGGAATTTTTACAGACATTTTTCCCTTTTTTTGTCAACCGGAAATTATCTGTTTTTGTGTACTGCTTTGGAATTATGTGGCATTTACAAATGACCAATATGGGGATTATTTATACATGTTGAATACTTGGGATAAGCATAGTATTGTTATTTAGACCTTTGGGTCAGATATATATTGGTCACTGGTCTGATTTCAAGTATCTTAAGATTTATTATCTTATCTAACATCTTGATATTGTCAGTTCTTGATTCAGATGTCATTATTTTCATGGCATTGCTATTTGTTTGAACCCAAAAAAATAATTTTTTATGACTTGGGGCTTGAAATCACAAACTATTACCTGATTTGCCACTTCATATTTGTTACAAAAATTGTGTGATTGATGACATTTTCTGATTTCTCATGGTGATATATATGCACACTTCACCTACTATTTAGATATCAAGTGGATTAGGGTAATAGATTTGTCTAATTTTTTCAAAATATTTTTTTCAATTAGATTTCTGCACTCTAGTCATAATATATTTCTCCATGTATGTAGAACATTTTTAAAGGTGGATAATCAAGACACTATAGCTATAACATTGGTATGTCTTATTGAGTTTTACACTAGTTTTTGCCATTATGAACATGATGATTGCCAGTACTATTTAATTCTGGTCATAACCATTATGAACATAATTTAGGTATATATGTAGGGAGTTTACCACGTCATGAATATGTATTTTTTCACGACATGCCCTCAGATTGAATCTTATATATAAAGAAGAAATATTTTTCCTTGGTGACATAGAGTGACTAACTCAACTTACATTAGTTGATTGTTAGTTTGCATATGGTGTACTCAACATAGGTCTATATTCCAGTAGACATTGCAGTTCAGTCTAGACAAGTTGGGTATGCTTTTCAGCCATTCTCTTTGACAATAGAATATTGCCAATTTTGGGTGTATATTAATGTGTTTTTTATACATTATAGGTGACCCATTGGTTTTGGATTTATGAACATCATAGGTTTGGTCCACTTTAATTTTGGAACTTGTTATATAAAATACTCGATTTTTGCATATTAGTTTATAACAGTGTTTCACTGGATCTTATATATAGCAGTTGGTCACACACAAGTCCAATTATACCTATTGTTTATTATACAGGGTTTTGGACTAAACATTTTGTATATTGGATATTAGGCACTATTATTCCAGGATTCTTCACATGATATATTGGGGGACTTTGGTCTAAAACTGGTCCTAATACTATTTTTATATTTATTGATCGTCCCTTTTTTTGTTCAACATCTCTGGATTTTCTGGTCCTGTCCTTGTTACATTTGGTTTTTTGTATCGTTGTTACATTTTTCTCCTTGGACAAACCCTTTTTATAATATGGATCTTGACCAAATGTTGGATGGATTGTGTGCTGATAGGGAGGATTTGGCCATTTTTGGTCTTAATCATATCCCAAGCAGCAATCCTAACCAACTGATCATTAACACAATTGATGATTGTGAGGTATCTTTTAGGAATTTGGAAAAGGGCCTGAAGGGATTGAGAGCCAATATTTGGCATCTCAGGCTGTTTAAGGCTTATATTTACAAAAACATGGCACCCAGAGGATTACGCATTAAATTGCATCCACTTGTAGGCAGATCTGAACAGAGGCTTACGGAGGAATGGGATGCAGCTCTTCGAGAAGGCTCTATGGTCTTTGTTAAAATTCTCGCTTCCTATTATGAAAGAACAATAGATTTGTGTTTATCGGAAGTCAAGGATCTTGCTAATGAATGTAAGAAACATGAATCAAGCCCTAAGTATCTTGAATTTTTGGGCAAATTGTCCAAGGAGTTAACTGTATATGATACTACTATTAAGGATAGGAAAATAAAGACATTTAACAGGGATGCTAATGACTATGACAAGGGACATCCTTTTCAAGCACAAAGAACTGTTAGATTTCAGGAGAATGTCCCTAGTGTAAACAGGGGCAGGACCAGAAAAAGACCCAGATCTATATTAAAGAATAGGGACCAGTTTCACACAAGTACCTCTGGGGAGGAGTCCTCTTACACTGACAGTGAATCCGGTAACATTGCGAACTCCCCACTTAAAAAGAAAACTAACACCAAATACCCTTTAGGTATGGGAGGAAATCCAGATGGGGGAGGAAACATAGAAGCAAACATATCTACAGAGTCCATGACGGGACTAATTCAAGCACTACTGAAATAACCACTCCAGCTTTTAAGAATGTTTTGAACTTATCAGACCATGTACTTACAGAAGATCAAGAAAAAATTTTGAATAAAGGACTTAATTTTGTTCCTAGTTTCTTTTCTGATGAGTATCAAACTACACTTGATGTCCTTGATTTTTGTCGTAAACTTAACCTCAAATTGTTTTTTGCTGAACAGGATAGTACCAATACTCAAAGATCTACTGATTTTACATTCCACAAGTCCACATTTCAACCACCCATGAACAAAAATGTATCTATTTTTCAACAAGCGGTGTTAAAAGACTTACATTTTCCGCTTTTTGAAACTTCTATTGGCAGGGACAATGTCACCACTTTAGAAAGGGAGGCCTTATCAGAACTTAGAGCCAATCAAAATATAGCTATTCTTCAAGCTGACAAGGGTGGTGCAGTAGTTATTCTTAATATGGACTATTATGTTAATGAGGGTTTACGACAACTATCGGATGGACACTGTTATATGAAAATGACTATAGATCCAACTAGTCAATTCAAGCGTGAAATTGATTTATTTTTACAATCTGCATTGGAGGAGGGTATTATCACATCCAAAACTGTACAACATTTACAAGTCAAAGATCCTGATAGACAAATTTTATATTTGCTCCCTAAAATACACAAATCCATCACACACCCACCAGGAAGGCCAATTGTCTCTGGCCATGGCTCCCTCACTGAACCACTGTCTGCATTTTTAACCCAATTTCTTAAACCTTTATTGTCATTGGTTAGAGCAAGAATTCAGGATACCACGCAATTCTTGAAAATAATTGAGGATAGTCAGCTCGAGCCCAATTGGTTGATGTGTACATTGGATGTTAAATCTCTTTATACCAGTATACCACATTGGGCCGGGCTTCAGGCTTTGGAATACTGGCTCACTAGAGCAGAACTCTACCCTCCGGGTTTTAATACTTTACTCATTTGCCTAACAGAACATGTCCTGACCAAAAATGTGTTCTGTTTCCAAGGGGAGTGCTATTGGCAGCTGCAAGGTACGGCCATGGGGGCTTCTGTTGCCCCTATTTATGCAGATCTTTTTATGGCCTACCTTGAGGAATGCATTATCTATAACCCCTTACATAACATATTTCTAGTGGAAATGGACATATGGAGGAGATATCTTGATGATTGCTGGATGGTGTGGCGTGCGGATGAAGATTATCTTAAAGAATTTCTGGAATATCTTAACAATAATATCTGGGGAATTGAATTTTCGGTTACCTTCCATAAGGAGATGATTGACTTCTTGGATGTAACCATATATCGGAATATTGATCATACACTCAATACTAAAATTCACCGGAAATATCCTCAGTTTAATACTCTATTACATGCTCAGAGCATGCATCCACGTCACACCATCCGCAACATCCCTAAATCTCAATATTTGAGAATTCGTAGAATCAATTCCTCTCAAGAAGATTATATAGCTGCCAAATCTGATTTGAAATCCAGATTTTTGGATAGAGGATACTGTATCTCTGATATTGAATCTGCTAGAATTTGGTCAGACAGACAGGAAAGGGCTACATTGTTGGAATATAGGGATAAAAGTCAACATCCGAGTAGTGAAAATATTAGACTCATCACTACTCTAGGTAAAAACTACCAAACAGTCAGGCAAGCTGTTAATAATAATTGGAATATTTTATTAGCCAATGACTTCCTGAAGGGTATCCTGGATAACCAATGCTCTTTTTCATTTAGAAGAGGTAAAACGTTGGGTGGTTTGCTTTCCCACTATAAACACAGGGAAAGTGGTGCAGCTAAATATAAGCAACTTACCATCATGGGGGATGAGTTAATAGGAACTTTCCGATGTGGACATTGTGTATCTTGTGCCAACGTTAGTCAGTTGAAACAATTCACGAGTTCTAATACAAGTAAAGTATATGACATGAGGATCTTTGGCAATTGTTCGACAAGCTGGGTTATATATCTGGCTACATGCCAATGTAAATCTTTTTACGTTGGCAAAACATCACGTTCATTACGAATTAGAATTGGTGAACACCGTAGTGATATTAGGAACCACAAAACATCTAATGCACTATATTTACATACGGTCCAACATCCAAGTGCCAAGTTCATGTTCACCATTATTGATAAAATTACTGGTAACAGAAATAACATGACAGGTTGGCCAGGAATCCTGAGCCATAAAGAAAAATACTGGATCACACACCTTGGTGCCCTTTTTCCGCCTGGTTTGAATGACCATTTATAATTTATGATATTTATCATTTTATCATTACCTGTGTATATGGTTGCCATTATTGTATGTATACATAACTATTAGTAGCTATATAACTTACAGGATCCGATATTTGGATGTTGTTTTTCCATCTGGCATGCATTTTTGTTTATACACCATTATTTACACATTATCTTATGGTCTTCTATTGTATATCTCTTGATTTATTGTAGTAACATTCTTATGTTATAGTTTACTATTTGCCCATATTATATCTTGCCAGGTGTTAGATTCTGGTTATTACATGTTAATATATGTAATTATATCCATGAATTTGGATATATTTCTTTGGTTCATCATACTAATTTCTGTTTTTGGTATGACTTTAATTTTGTGCTGAGATTCTAATTTGAATGTCTTCATTCTTATTGGCCAACAACAGTATTTATACTGACGCTGGTTTGAATTGATATTATTTGGTCTGCTTATACTCACTGAAGAAGCGAGGTGAAATGTATGACATGTCTATTAGTTGAATATAGTAGCTAAACTTCATAAAATTTGGGACAGGAACTTTGATAGTGAACTGAAGGAGAAGTTAAGAATGAAACCCAAAATAGGATTTAGTAGACATAGGAATTTAAAAAACTATTTTGAGACCCATGGAAGGGTGAGCTATGACTACTACAAATCTAAAATATATAAATGTGGGGCTTGTAGTTACTGCAGGTTTATCAATAATGGACCCTATGTCTCCACTGAGGTTATAAAAGGACCCTTCAGTGTCCTGGGGGCTGTAATTGTAACACCAAAAATGTGGTATATGTGGCCACATTTACAGCATGCCCAGAAGTTTATGTAGGGAAGACCTTAGAGAGACTTTCAGATAGGATAGCAGAGCACATTAGGGGCATTAAAAATAGAAAAGCAGGTGGTGCTTTGTATATGCATAGTACTACATGTGTTTAAATAATTAGTTATGGTATATAAGCAAATGTTTTGTAACAAAATGGTCACTCTGAAGATGCCCGTTTGTGTTTAGGGCGAAAGCTCTTCATCACTATTGTTTGCAATACTACATTAAAGTGTGTTCCAGGTTTTACCACAGGCATGGTTTCATTTTATTTTATTTTAAGCTTGATTAATGTCACAGACCAAGTTGAGGCCTTGAGTGCAGGTTGTACGAGTGGAGTTTGTCTTATGGATCTGCAGCAACTCCATCAAGGCTGGGTCTGAGATGGCCTTGTATGCCAGACAGAGGTCACATCTGAGCAGTCTGTATGAGACTGGGTAGAGGGACAGAGCTTTTAGCCTATGTGTATAGGATAGGTGTTTGAGACCCTGGATTTTCCTGGGCAGGAACCTCTGTGGTCTCTACATCTGCTGCATGTGCTTGGCAAGGTACACACCAAAGGATCCATTGTACTCGATAAAGGGCTCTAATAAGGGAGGCGTACAGGGATGTTATGACCTCCTTGTTCCTTGTGAAGTACCCTTACTTATGATATGGGCCATGTAGAAAGCCTTCCATACAATGGTGGTCAAAAGTGAGATTGCTATCAACCTGGATGGCCAAGTCCCTCATGACTGATTACATGTTATTAATGTGATAATAAGTGGGAATGCCATTTTCCCCAAAGGGGGATAATGATGCATTTCTTGGTATTCAGTTTGAGGCCATACTTCTGGCACCAGTCATTAGTTTGGGTAAGGCCCTCTTGGAGGATGTGCAGATTACTAAGGGAATTTAAAACCGCACCCAGCTTGCAGTCATCTGCAAACTTGGTCAGCCGCAGACCACTAGTTTTGGCTTGCATCTTAGAAAACTATATCCCAAACAGTAGAGGCCCTAAGACTGATCCTTGCGGTACACCATTTGTTATGGTTCTACTGCTAGAAGTGGCTTCCCCTATTTTGAATGAGTGGGTTCTATCACTGAGCCAGTTAGCTACCCATCTTGCAACATATGCGTTTATTTATTATGCCCAAGTGGGGAATAGTGTTGAAGGCATTGGCTTGGTCAAGGTAGGTGAAATGCACTGTCTTCCCCTCGTCCATGGCTTTGGTGACTGTTTCAAAGAAAGTGACTAAGATTGACAGACATGATCTCCCTTTGACAAAACCAGTGTGTGTGGGATCAAGCCTTTGGTGGATGCCAATGTCCTTGTTTATAAGGTCCATGATAATGCATTCCATGGCCTTCCAGATCAGGGCAGTTAGGCTAATGGGCCTATAATTGCCTGGGTCAGTGGATGTTCCTACTTTGTGTAGAGGGATGACAGTGGGTGTCCTCCATTTGGCTGGGATGAAGCTGGTGCTCAGGCTTTGGTTGAATAGTGTACCTAATGGAGCTGAGAGCTGATCCCCGAGTTCATGTAGGATACAGCCAGGGATGTTGTCAGGTCCCATGGAGACTGTATCTTCTGCCTTTGAGAGGGCATTAAAGACCTGCTCCCTGCTGATGATGGGAGGGGGGGGCAGGTGCTGGGGGTGTCCTGGTTTACTGATTGGGGGACAGGGACTCAAGCTTTCACTGACTCTGTCTGAGAGCACGTTGGCTATATATATGGCATTTGTGTAGGTAATGTTGTTGACCACAAGTTCAGAGCAGATTTGAGTGTTACCTTTAGGATTGCGGAAGTATGTGAAGAAGGCCTTGTAATTCTCCTTAGTGGATGTGGCCAATTTGGACTTGAAGTTAGCCTTAGAAGATTTCACTAATGACCTTATTTGCCTGTTTAGACAAAAGAGATTCCAACTTGGTTCCTACTCCTTCTTGGTCTTGGACAGTAATTTTTTTTTCCTTTTATTATAGAGTTTGTTTATTGCTGCTGTCCACCAGACAGGTTTAATCTTCCTTGAGGAAGATGATTTGGTCCTCGCAGGTATTGCTGAGTCCATACAGCTTATGTAGATGCTCATATAGTTTTTTGGTGTAGGCTTGGATATTAGTGCTAGTTCCAACTGAAGGGACAGTGGCTGTGAAGCTGCTTATACCTGCTCTCAGGAGACACTAGTCAGCTTTGGAAAAGTGTTTTCATTTGACCCTAACAAGGGGGGGGGGGTCATGGGAGATGGTGACTTCAAAAGTGATTGCCTTATGGTCAGGTCTTACCAAAGAGGATGACACTGTATGGGTGCTACAGTGGCTATTCATGTTTGTTAGGACCAAGTCTATGATATTTTCACCTCTCATAGGAGTGTTGACCAGCTGATCCAATGCATTCATTAACGAAGTTGAGGAATCTCTAGGGCATTCATATTTGTGCTAGAATAGGTCTTCTACTCTATGATCGGGTAGTTAAAGTTACCCATGAACAGGGTAGATGGTTGAGTCTTGATAGGTTCTAGTAAGTCCTGATAGATGAAGTGGGTGTCCTGAGTTATGGTTGGGGGTCTGTAGCTAGCTATGATTTGAATAGGTGTTTGTCAACAGTTAACTGCACTTGGAGTGTCTTCTGTGTGTCATACCATTTGACCAGCCAGGAGGTGTGTATGTCTTTGATAAATATTGACACTCCACCTCCTTCGGCTTTGTAACCCTCCACTTGGGGTCTGAAAGTATGGTAGGATGAGTAACCTGATAAGGCTGGGGCACTGTCCACAGCTTTGAACCAAGTTTCAGTGACTGCACAAATGTCAGCATCCTCCAGGCAAGGAATGCTTGCAGTGAGTGCAGTTTCATGCTAAGACTCCTAGTGTTTAGCCGCATGACTTTTACATTTTATTTAGAAGAATTTTTCATGTTGGTAATTTTGTGCTCATGACTTTGCCTAAAAAGGCACTATGGGGGAGGGAAGAGCCTTTGCCAGAAGTCTGAAGCCCAGGGAGTCAGATAAAGGTCTTCTCTGGCAAAGCATCGAGGTCTGTCAGTCATGTCCTCCCAGGCTGTCGGGTACTGGATCCCCTTGGAATGACACCAGAAACTAGGCCAATTGTTAGTCATTTTCTGTTTGTTTTGAGTCATCATTCTGGATGATGGTAGGATGCTGTTTAAGGCGAGCGACATACCTGCATGGGAAACGCATTCAGTGAGCTCAATCATGCCTCTCTGTATATAGTCTAGAGAGGTGCGTTTCAAGTTATTCATACCAACATGGACTGTAACAGAGTCATAACAGTACCTGTTATTAAGAGACTTGTGTGCTTGTGTGATATGGCAGATTCTGGCACATGACAAGCAACTTACCATAATTTTCTCCTTGTCTAGCCTGGTGAGGGTCACATCTCTATGTCTCATGATAGAGTCTCCTATGACTAGTATGTTGAGTTTGGGGCTGGGCCTTAGAGGCACTAAGACAGAGGTGTGTGTACTATGTGTGATGCTTGGTGCTGTGGGTTGTGATATGCCTGTGAGTTTTTGCTTCAGAGGTCTCTTTTGTTTCTGTTGTATGTTTTTGTTGAGAACTTCCACATATGTAGGAGTGTGCCGTAAAGGTGTGGGTGGTGGTAGAGGTGTGGTGTTCATAGTGTTTTCCCAGACAACCTTCTCATTGCCAGATGTACTGGCTTCTGACTGAGACAGCAAGGATTCTAGGTTCTTAATGTAATTGCATCTGTCACACATTGTGTTCCTGGGTGGTAGTAGTAGAGGGCTGTCAGTGTACATAAGGCGGTTGCTACATTGTCTCAGGATGCCCATATCAACCAGACTAGCAGGAGAAACTATAGGAAATTGTCCATCCATGGTTGTCAGAATATGTGGAAGAGAGGTCAGGGATAGTAGAGTGGGTACTATCTGAGGAGTACCTATAGGTCTGAGTAGGGCTGGATAAAAGCAATGCAATAGTTGCAGGCAAGGGTCTCACTTACACAGGAGTGCTTGTAAGAGAAAAATGCAGCTGAGATATCTCGCAAAAGGTTAAAACAGCACAGCAACAGTGCATGACGTGCAAACAAGCACAAACCCATGCAAACACTGGATTTGAATAGCACAAAAATTAAAATACAAACTGCAATTGGTCAATCAATCATGTCCCTGAGCTCTTAGCTCAACACCCTATGCCAGACCAGTTCCACACAGTTCACTTACTCCCACTAAGTGCAGACAGGCCCGGGCCAACGCAAGATGGCAGAGCAGGAAATGCAGGAATCTCACAAACAGATCTGGCTACAGCAAAACCTGTAACCAGACTATGCTAAAGATATTTAAACTCAGTTTAGGTCAGTTTAACACAGGAGAACAGATGCACACTAAATATAACAGTAGAAAACAAGAGCAAAGTGATTTAAACAAATTAACCAATTTACCAATAAAAGAGCCCAAACCTTGAGCCCTGTTCCAGCAGCCTTCAATCAGATGAATTCTAACTGCACACTCATGCCACTAGGATGCAGGGGAACCCTTTCCAAAAAAGATGGCCTAAATTAGTGCTCAAATTATACAAACAGAGCTAGATTCAGCAGGTCTGAATCTAGTCTATGCTACAGCAAACAAGAAGCACCAATTTCTGAAAGAAACAGTTCAAATAAGCATGCAAAATTAGCCTTCAACCAGCAATTCCCAGCTCAGAAGGGCAAAATCCACCCTCTCCTCCCACAAGACTGTAGGCCACAGACCTTCTTAATGTAAAATAACTGTCCTGAAGACCAAGTGCTTAAATCAGAACTAAGACACTTTTAGAATAACACACACAGTAAGCCTTCAACCAGCAACTCCCAACTTGAAGGATGTAAGCTACCTCTCCTGCCCCAAGAGTGTAGACCACAAACCATCCTAATGTGAAACAACTGGCCTGAAGCCCAAGAGCTTAAACCAAAAGGCTTAGAATAGCAGTTGCAATTTAATCAGGATACTAGCAAGCAGTAATAAGTGCAGCAGAATAAATACAGTTGATACAGTTGAATACTTTTAAGAACAAGAAACCTCAATGATTTCTCAGAAAACCGTAACGTTTATGGGTAGCCGAACAAGAATATTATGCAAAAATCTAGACATTATATGAAAATCTGAGATATGATATATAATCATAAATACTCAAAGGTACTTGCCAACATGTGAAAGCCTTATATGGATTAGCTTTTAAAGACTCATTAGAAAAGGTAGAAACCAGTTATCCCAGTTACTCTCATCTACTATACATTTTGCACAAACTGTGCCCCATTGTCCAGTAACGACCTGAAGTTTTACAGTATTCATTATGAAAGCACTGATATTATAAATTGTGTTCAGCTGGAACTTTGGTGATTTATTTAGTTTTGCTTTTTTCTCTCTCTTTCCCAAATGCTGGCTTCCCACCCACTTATACATTCCCTATCCAGCCTGTTAGGGATAACCTAAAAATCTAGTGACTATTATCTGCACCTTTTCCCGACTAGGCAGTGATGTCTTTGTATACAAATTGTTTTAAACATTTAAGGAGTAGCACATCTGCTTTAGTGCTTGAGATATTAAGTCTTTCGCTCTCCAGAGAAATTATCCTGAATATCAGGAAATATTTCTATAATCACTCTTATTCTAATGAATTTTAAGAAACTGCTTTAAGAGGACAGTCCTATTCCAACAATTTATTTCCTTAACAAACTAAAAGCATGTTAGTTGTTAGTTACTACAGTATATTACATTTTCCCTGACCTTATTTTCAGGCTGTAGCCAAGAAGGGTCAAATAGATGCTGCTTAGCCATTCACTTGAGTCTCTCCATTCGTAACTTCAAAGGTTTTAGCACAGCAGGCCTGTCTGTAAAAAACTGCTTCTTTAATTCCTTGCAAATTCATATTCATTATTTCAGCAACACTGTCTATCCTTCTTAGACTGTGCTGCCTCAACCTTTACCTGCAGTCTTTCCCAGCATCAGTATCCTTTTTAGTTAAGCCAGACTTTGCATTGTGTAGAAAACTTTTTGGAACATTAGTTTTACTTCCAGTGAACAGTCTAGGTTTATTTCCTTGAGTACATCACAGTGTAAAAACACACTGATTTTCTAGCCTCTATTTTACTTATGTGCAGTTCTACTTAGTCCACCTTCTAGCACAACTCACATAACTATATATTATTACTGGAAAACCATAGCTTTATACAGACCTTTGTTAAACATGTGTGTATCTGCTCTATAAAATAGTCAGAGTTTTCCTTCCAAGAAGAAAGCCTCTTCTAACCCCATTGCTACAATCACTATTTGCAAAGATAACAGAGTCCAGGAAAATAAAATCATTCATCTCTTGTACTTCTTGGCAGCATATTTTGAAATAAATGATAAGACATTTGTTCTTGTTACTTACAGTTTCATGAATGGGATAGGCAGCTCTTCACTTTTAGCAGTCACAGTGGGATCATCTTTTATATTTGTGACAGCATTTAGATGAATATGTTAAAAATATATAAATATAATCTAATGTTGCAGGCAAAGCATATCACTAACAGTCGCTGAATATTATCTGTGGCTCCTCTGAGCATCAATTCAAGTCCGGGTATGAATCAGCATGGCTGTGTTTTTAATTGTGAATGACATTGCCAGTGCTTTTGGCACTAAATGGGCTATACGTATGGTCTTTGCTAACCTAAATGACCCTTTGTTCTTGGTTATCACTATCTACATGGTTCTAACTTCTGTCGTTTTGACCTTTATCATATTGCGTATGGCTGGTCCAACATCATCACCACTCCTCATTTGCTTTCCTCATTCTTGTCCCATAAGTAAGACTACACTTCAGAGCTCTCCTTTTCTTACTAAGCACAAGTGACCTTCAACAATGCTTCTCTACTCGTGGCTTTTTCATAGTATTATCATTTCCATTTAGTTTACTATTGGTTAGTGTAGTTTATCTCAGCCTTATCTGCTCTGGCAGACTGGATCAGAACTGGATATGAAAAAAAAAGCTGTTTTATTTCTCTGAAATATTACATTGTGTTGTAAGACTTTAGATGTAATACAAGTCAGCTGGAAAATATCCATTGTATCCAATGATGTGGTGACTACATCCCAGCGTGCGGCATATTCATGACTTGATAATTATGTATAGATGAAGCCTGGTACTGCCACATGAAATTATGTATAAACTGCAAATTTCTTGATCCTTAGGCAGTTGTGTTTGTCTGACCACTTTTTCTTTTATCTCACCCTGACCGTCACTACAACAGATGCACTGTTGTTTGCATCCATGTATTTATTGAACTGCCAAAAAAGCATCCTATGAATCTCACTTTTATATCTGTTCTACATCCTTGCCAGTGATACCTCAGTCTACAGTGACTTTCTCTACATTCCAAGTAACAAAACAGGTTTGGACAAGGGGGCTCTGTGATATAAAGTTTTCTACTTCAGTTCACCAGATCGCAGGTACATTGGGCAATTTTGGAACATCTTTAACACACATGCAATGTGAAAAGGCTGTAATAAGATAAAATAACTGTAGTTGTATTTCATAAAATTCTGGTGGTTTCTTCCAAATCTATAAAATGTACAGAATGTAAAAAACTGTTAATAGTACTAGGTATGTAATTGCATTTACTGGAAATACACAAAGTCTGCTTTTCAAAGATATGCACATTTTCAATGAATGCATTTCCTTATCTGGAACCACACCCCAAGATAAAGATTGTGAAAACAATAAAAGGATTATTCAGACAGATAAAACACATGACTTTCTTTCTGTGACTAGAGTGAAAAACATTTAGATGTCTAGCTCTTACGAAGTGCGCACAAGAAGACAGTACCTCTGTGCAGACCTTACACTGCAATATTCTTGAGTAATAGTGGAACTACTGTTTGCATCCACATATCACAGGAGCATAGAATATTAAAGATAGCTTTAGTTACTGGTAGTGATTGATACATGGCATATAGAAGACTTGTATATTTGATTGTATAAAGTGGTTGTATTTCTCTCACGTAAAGTGCGTTTTTATTCAATGTTAAATGCTTGCAGTTGGTAGTTTATTTGTTGATATAGGGGATGTGTGTAGACCCAGTGCTATCTGAGTTGTTGGCTTTTGCTTTTTGAAGGCAAACTACTTAAACCAATTACTCCTATAGAAATAAACAGTTGGCTTCTTTTAAGATTCATAGATACGTAGATATTCCAAAGCCACAGAGTCTTATGGTTTGAGAGGTTCCTGGCTGTAAACTTGACTCCCACTGTGTTTTTATTAGTGTTAATGACATTTATGAAATTGTCTCACTGTGGCAACACTACAATAAAGACAGGGAATGGATATTGTTACTGAGGGCTTTATTATTAATGCCTATTTGATTATATATTGTATGTGTGTGCCTCTTTGCACAAAATACTCTTGAAGATGTTTCAATTACTGTTAATAGCATTGCATTGGAAGGCAGTGATCTCAATATGAGGTTGATGAAATCCTGAGGAGTTAGTAATATTGTCTGCAGCTATATGATGTGGAGTATACTTTGTTGTATAACTTGTCGGCTATTACCCAAAGTAACTGTGGTAGTGGTGCTGCGGTAGCGTTGTCGCCTCACAGTAAGACGCTGTCCGGTTCGATTCTCAGCTAGAGCGTCTTCTGCATGGAGACATGCGTGAATGGGCGTACCTTCGTTGAAGGTTGTGCGTCAGGCCAGGCAAGCCGGTACTTAAAAATCAACTGCCAATCATTAGCGGACTGGAGTTCCACTGTGGCGACCCCTAACCGGGAAAAGCCGAAAGACACAAACAAACCCAAAGTAACTGTTTGTGTTTTCTCTATGCACTTAAGGTCAGTTTGCACTTGCAAAGTATCTACTGCCAGTGGTGTTTATTTAAAGGTTGTATCTATTCAGATCATAGTACCATCACTCCTGTTCATAACACATTCATTGGTGGTGGTGGGTGTGATTATATGTACCTTCATGTCATGTATGTGTACATAAACACACACACACACCCACACACACACACAAACAGAAACATGCACACACACACACACACACACACACACACACACACGCAAAGACATACACATAATACACACACATACACACATGCATAAATGGACGAGAACATCGCTTTAGTGTAGGTGCACTCCCATTTGATTTATCAGTTACTTGGATAAAAATTCCATTAGTTAAAGTGCAGAAACATTCTTACAACATCTATGCTTTTGGACATTCATAGAAGTACACTACAACAGCATTTTGTATAGAAACAGCCCCTCATAGCCCCAAGTAGTGGTCTGACCTCCTTCTGTTATTATTTTCATTCCAAGATCACTGCACCTTAGAGGAAGCTTGATAACTGGAATGTAATAAGAAACATCTCACCATTTATTAGGATGAAACTACCTGAAATAATATTTGCTTTAAGCATCATTATCTTTTTTTTTTGTGTGAAGTGAGTCACAGCACATGAGCAACTAACACCTCAAGCTTTTAAGCTTAAGCAACTGTGTTGTCCAACTGTGAGTGTAAACTGACCTGGGAATTCCTCATCATGTTCCTGCATACAAGCACTAATTTTTATCTCTGTATGGTTTTGAGATCAGTGCACCATTGTCCTTATGCATTTCAGATCTCCTTTGGACTCTACCACTGGCTGTATGTAGTGGCGGTTGGTGACTTCAAATTAATGGGGGGCTGCAGAATACAGCTGAATAGGTGGGGCCAATGGGAATGGGGTGTGGTGAACTAGAAATGGGTGGAGCTATGCTCAAAACCACAACAACTGGAACTTTAATTAAATTTGCTGCTCTTGGTGCCAAACCGTCATTACGAGAGTCCAATCAAGATAAAATGAAGTGTAAAAGCAAAAAATATTTCAATGCATTGGCTACATAACAGCAATCTGTGATACATCAAGTATTAAAAAAAACAAGCAGCACTCAACTCAAACCACTTCTCCTTGTAGTGCAATTGCAATTATAATTTATACTCAGCTTTATAAAATTACCAAGTAACATGCTGAAAGTAGCAATCTCTGTGATACCCCCACTTGTAAAAATGTTTCTTATCCAAAAAGACCTACTGCCTGAAAACAACTATCTACTTGTTTCATGGGGAAGACATGATCAAAGTAAAACATGAACAGCAAACAAGAAACAAGCTCAAGATAAATTTCTTAAAGGATTACTGCACAGGTTATGGACCACACATGATAGATTGTCATTCTGTTTAGTTTACATGTAAAGCCTGCAAAGATGACTGCAAGTCTCCAACAAATGTAATGAGCTTCTTAAAATACTGTAATCCTGTCCTTTATTACAAATACTGTCATATGCATTTCAATACCTAAGGCTTATACGTTATCTAGTTATGTAAATATTCTCTGCATGGCAACAACAAAAAAGGCTTTCAGTGTTGGTAATTTAACAGTATGCTTATTAAAGCTTACTTGCATCTTACAATCTCCGACAAGCTTACCCTGATGGTTATTAAAGCATTGCTACTTAAACACAGAGCAACAGGGCACTCCGACAGCATGCATTTTCTCAAGAAACATAAATCAACAGTATAAAAATATGACAGAAAACTAGAACATTCTGCAAAATCAAGGACAGATGAAAATCCACTGCATACTTGTGTCTACCTTGGATGGGGGGATACTCAGCACACTTACACTGCATAACTGCTCCTTGCATTGCTTGGACACATCCAGAGTCACTACATGGGGGAGTGGGGTGCAACAAGTATGTCACAATTTGAAATGTCTCTGGCTGAATGTGATGGCTCTGACACTCATACCTCTCAACCTCAGAGCAAGAAATCTGGACAAAGCCATATGTAGAAGTGGGACACAGGCCCAAAAATAAGGACAATTTTAAATATTGCTCTTAAAAACTTAGATAATAGAATAGTAGTAGGTCTTGCATTAGTATGAATTTTCAGAAGGGTATGAAATCTGAAACTCAAATGTTTGCCATTATTTTTCTAACTTCAGTCATTAATGACTTGCCACTAATTTGCCAGAAAACCACAATTTTATGAAAAATGGAACAAAAATGTGATGCAAAAAAATAAAATTACTACACAATACAGCTGGGAACTGTCAAAGAAGGGAGACCTTTTTTAATATTAGTACTGTTAACTTGAGCAACTGACAAAATTAGAGAACCTACATGCATTTCTGAAATAAAAGTAATCTATAACTCTGATCATTACAGTTATTTATAATTGTAAACCCTCCACGTTTTCTTCCAAAATTGCTATTTTGCGGAGGGATTATTAGGGGGAAAGCAACATTTTGAGCCAACATTGGGGACAGTTTAGAGGTTTGGATATTCCTAATTCTATAAAGCAATTTGCATGTACCTCTCAACCTCTTAATGCAGGAAATCTGGACAAGGCCAAATATATTGGGGGGAAAAATACATACAAACAGTACCAAAAATTGCTCTTGTATAAACTTAAGACAGTTGATAGAATAATAGGTCTTGCTTTAGCATGCATTTTTCTGAAGGTTATGACGTCTGAAACTTAATGTCTGTCATTATTTAGTGACTTCATTCCTAAATGATTTGCAAGAAAACCACACATTTCATAAGGAACAAACCAAAAATAAGAAGCAAAAATCTATTCATTCTGCAAAAATCTGGACATTTGAGAGGTATAGTTCAGCCAGGCCTGTCTGAGTTTGCTGCCTTTCCCCCCCTCACAAAATCATGGTTAAATGGAGCCACCCCCCCCCTGCAGCCATTCCAATGTCCACTTCCTTGGTTATTTCGCCCCATTTACCATAAACACTGTAATGTGCATACTGCTTTCCTTCTGCAATGATTTAGATTTCATTTGAAAGTTTTATTTTACATTTTACAACACAAACACTTGATAGATATCTGCTAAACAAAGCAATGCAGTCTCACAATGAAAATAGACTTAGCATTAAAACTTCCCTGCCCTTGAAACTCTCATTCATTGAAGCAGCATTGAAACAAACATTCAAAGAAAATATATTTTGCCAGTGGCAGATAAAGATTAACTTTGGGCTGTTTTCAAATCGTAGGCCCCTTGCACACGAAACATACACGTGCTCTTTGATACATCTTCCTGATTATATTAAATTATATTCCCTGTACAATACAGTACAGTTGTTAGAGACCGTTTTAAATTTATTGTTTTGAACATTTTTCCAATAAACAATGAAACAAATTGCATTAACCAACTACCTAATTCAGAACATTTCCATCATAAAAGTCTTCTACAGTCCACCAGTAACAGTTCACCAGTATCAGTAAATATGCACAATATCTGAAGTAGTAAAAGTCATCTAAATAATTCCCACATTAAAGAAATCTGTTACTAATGAAGAGGTTGCGGCTAGCAAACAACTTGATATTTCATTGTTTCATCAACAAGTAAAGTGCTTGTTGCCCTTGAGGAATAAATTGTCTATGTTGCATAAAAAAAAAAATAAGCTAGTAATATTGCAGTAGAGAGTGGATGACAACAGGTTCATTGTTACTAGGTATCTTCACCAAAAAAGACTGCAGCATCCACCCCCCTTTACAACACAGTACAGTGACAGTAATGCATCTACCTAATGTGGGAGTAGAACTCACAGCCTTCTGCATCAAAAGTGCACTACCTGTTGTGCTATTAACAATACAAGCAGGCTCAGCATAAGCAGCACTAAACTTTAGTTCCCCTGCAGCGCTCAGCTCCTTGTAAAATCTACTCGACACTCAGCTGTATCTCTGAACTTTGCAGCACAAGAAATCTGGAAAAAGCCAACATTTATCAGGGGGGGGGGGACAAAAGCCCAAAAACCAGGAAATCATTTTAAACATTGCTTGTATAATGTTGGAAAGTTGCTAGAATAGGATGCTGTGTTACCACCATGCATTTTACTGCCAAGTCTCAAACCCAGGACCATGTGCAAAACAGTCAGAGAAACATACCACTATGCCAAAGCAACTGTTTTGTGAACATAGCTCTCAACCTCTTAGCAAAAGACACCTGGACAAAGCCAATAATGGGGGAATACAGTCAAAAAATTAGGGACAAATTTTAAATATCCAATCTTATAAACTTAGAAAATTGCTAGAATAAAGAGTTTTGTGTTACCATGTACTTTCTGAAGAATATGAAGTCTGAAATTCAAATGCCTTTTATTTTTATTTAACATGTTAACCAGGAAAGTTTGAATTGGAACAAAAGCCAACTTTTAGCAGAGCAGGGAGAAGCACTCCAGACATATAGACTCCACACAGAAGGCACCCTAGCCAAAAACCAAACCAGAGAACCTGTAGCTGTCAGGCAACAATGCTACCAGTGCACCACTGCACTACTGACTTTGCAAGGGAAAAACAAACATTCAGAAATCACAGATTTTGTGAGGAACAGAACAGATGGTTGTGTCTTTCGGCTTATCCTGGTTAGGGGTAGTTTGGTAGTGGAATTCTATGTGCCAAGTTACCAGCCCTGACGCACAACCTTCAACGAAGACACGCCTATTCACGCATGCCTCCACACAGAAAACGCTCTAGCTGAGAATCGAACACGACAACGTCTTGCTGTGAGGTGACAACGCTACCGCAGCACCACTACCGCAGGTGAGGAACAGAACAAATATGAGGCAAAAATCTGTTTTTATTTACAAATGGTGGTGGGTAGGGAAATCAGGTCCTTTCCACCTGCACTTAAGGTACAGGGTTCAAGCCTGACATCTCTAGCCACCAGCAGATAATGACTGGGGCATTATACACACACACACACACACACAAACACACACACACACACACACACACACACACACACACACACACACACACACACACACACACACCATAATAAAAGCAAACTAAGAAAATATAAGCAGGATCGGCAGCATAATAAAAGCAAACTACAAAAATCGGCAGCATAAATATAAGGCTAACAGATGGCAAGATTGGCAGCATAATAAAAGCAAACTATAAAATTACACTTATCGCTCTGTCCAACATACAGCTTCCCTCATGGCTGCTTTCCACGCACAGCTTAATTTTGGTTTCCAGTTTGGCTGGTGGCTGGTTTCGGTTTCCTGTGATAGGCTGAAGGCTCCAGCCTGCGGGTGATGCAGTCTAGTCTTCTCTGTGTGCAGGTGACGACCACTGCACAGGCTTCTAGGTTGCAGGGCAGAGATGCAGGCAGTCTGGATAAGGGAGAAAGGCATCCCTGTCCTGAAACCCAATAGTCTGTGCTGTGAGCATGCGTGGAGGTTTTTTTTTCTTTGTTTTGATTATATATTTGCCATTTTTTTTTCTTTTCTTTTCTTTTCTTTTTACAGGTGGGATATCGCACGAGCCGCCCCTGGCTATATGGTGGACACCTTACTCAGTGCACCTGTTTAACTTTGCAGTATCTGTGAATATATGTGTGTGCATACGTATATGTATGTATATATGGTTGGCAACTCTTTTGTTCAACATGTTTCTGTGGATGTAAAAATAAGCAACCTCATAAATTTGTTTATACTCGTTTGTTTGCATCATATTTGGTTGCATTCAAGGTGTATACAGTGTAGCTAAGTAAACGTATGCAGGAAAATGAATGACTGACTGAAAAGGTGGCAGTTGTGAAAAAGTGCAAGATTGCATTATAGCAGTTACTGTGTATGTATGAATGTTCAGAGGTAAGGGTTAGGTGAAACACATTTAGTGCTGTGTGCTATCTGTGCCCTTTTGTCCTGTTTAGTGGATCTGTTAGGGAAGGGTTTTTATCAAAGTAACGTGTAAGGCCGTGGATAAAAACAACTTAGGCTCTTGTCATTTGATCATTTTAAACTGTCTTCTCAGGACTAGTGTACGTTTGTATAAATATGTTGGAATATTTATTCTCTGTCAGCTTTCTTTGTGAAAGAAATTTAAAACTGTAATAGTCGTCACATAATCTAATGCAAAAAACTTTTGGCTTCTCCTGTTAGGGGTCGCCACAATGCTCCCCGGTCTGCAGGTTGATTGGCAGTGGAGTTTTTATGGTGTTGAGTTGCCAGCCCAGCACCCAACCTTCACAGAAGGCACACACAAGCACTCACATCTATCTGGATGTCTTTTAAAACTCACTCAACTGCAGGGAGGGCATGCAGACTCTGTACACAATGTGCTCCATCCAAGAACTGACCAAAAGAACCTCTTGTTGTGAGGCGACAACTCTAACCGCTGCACCAGTGAGGCCGACTCTACAAAAAACTAAACTTTCTGAAATTATTGCATGCTCCAGTGTGTTTTGCTAGTGCATTCCCAAACTTTTTATTTCTAATTGCCAAATAGTGTTCAGAAATTCTTCATTGCATAGAAGATTTATAATTTCTTTGGAATGGCACCAAGGAAGAGTTGTAAATATTTAATAAAGACTTAATGTTCGTTTTTATTTTTTTTTACAAATGGTGATTGAGGTAACACTGTTAATATTTTGGATTTAACTAATTCTCTTGACACTGTTAATAGATGTTTTTAGAGTAACATACAGAGAAAAAGTGCTTTTGTTAATAACTGTTTATTTCACAACAGTCAACACCCATTTTATATGAAAACTAATGTTATTAGGAGACAGTTTATTTGAGTAAGTACGTTAATTAATGAAGTTATTTGATTTGGAAGATGACTTTCTAAAGAGTTTGTATTTGGAAAGGGATTATTGGACTGATTTTTTTTTAGATGGGATTATTTTAGAAGTAAAGAAGACTGGATCAGATAAGTTTAAACACATTTAAAAAACAGACAGAATTCTACAAAATAAAGATGCAATGAACTGTTCTCTTTTTAGGGCTTTCCTGCTTCCTTTTCCCTTGATGCAAACAAAATAAAAAGAACAGTCACCAACAACTGCAAAATCATTTTAGGTAATAAGGACCTTGCAAACTTTATTGGTGAAAGCCTTGTTTTATTTTAAAAAATGGTAACATTTCAACAACTGGCTAAGTTTCTGGTGTCATTCTAAGGGGATCCAGTATCTACTATACAACACCGAACTGTAATACGAACTGGAACACCACCAAAAGGAACAACAACCAGTGAAAATAACACTTTATTTTCTCTCTAGCGCCTCGGCTCACCAAAAGCCTTCAAGGAGTAACAATTCACATACATCCATACTATATATACCATTACCAACTTGTTATTCAATTAAACAATCAATTAAATATAAATCTAATTATCTACTTAAAAAACAATGTATTAAATCAAACTTTTCCAACAACACTCAGTATTTAACCCTTTAGGGGTCAATGTTTCATATTTCAAAATAAAAATCATTTCTTTCCTTAAAAGTTAATTTCGTATTCTACCCTCACTAGCTTCATTTATAAGAATCTGCTCTAAAATAGCTACCCTCAAACTATCACACTGTGAATTATGACACTCCGCAAAATGTTGAGCTATGGGACTTTCCATCTTATTTATTTTTATGTCCCTCAAATGTTCCATAATTCTAACCTTAAACATTCTTTTAGTTTGACCCACATAAAACTTATTACAACCACATTGAATGACATAAATAACTTGCTCTGTTCTACAACTAAAATAACCATTAGGTTTAAAACTAATTCCATTAATATAAGGAAAGAAATTTTTTACATAAGGACAAATTTTACATTTCCCACATGGTCTTGTTCCTTTAACCACAATTTGTTCGTATATTTTTTTTCTGAGCCTCATACATTTCGTGTGCACTATCATATCCTTGATGTTTCTCCCTCTTTTATAGGCAAACTTCAATTTCTTTTTTATTAACTCATCCAACTCACTAAAATTCTGTAAAAACTTCCAAAAATGTAAGACACATCTCTTAATGCTTTCACTATATATATTAAATGTAGAGACCATAAAAATTTCTATGGATGGATGTATGTGAATTGTTACTCCTTGAAGGCTTTTGGTGAGCCGAGGCGCTAGAGAGAAAATAAAGTGTTATTTTCACTGGTTGTTGTTCCTTTTGGGATCCAGTATCTGTCTACTTGAGATGACATGATTAACAGACCTCGATGCTTTGCCAGAGATGGCCTGCATCTGTCATCCCTGGGCCTTCGGATACCGGCCAAGGCTCTTGCCAACCCTATAGTGCCATTTTTAGGTGGTGTTCCAAAGACCAAATTACCACCATAACAGCAACAAACAAATGCAATCTGAGGGTTATGCTGCTCAGTGCTAGAAGTCTAAATTTGAAAATACACTCCCTCGAAGCACTCCTTAAAATGGAGAACATCGACATTTGTGCTGTAACAGAGACCTGGTTCAAGGCAGCAGAAAGCACCCCTGCACTACCAGGCTATAACTCATTCCACACCTTTTGGCCCCAGAACTTGGACCAAAGCTTCATATTCATAAAGGATGCGCACACCTCCAGACTGGTAGCCCAATATAATGCATCAGAGATACTTTGGGTGCAGCTAACATTGGGTAAAACAGCGATTCAGGTTGTAGCCTGCTATAGGTCCCCAACAATGTCCCAAGACTCACACTTCACATTCCTAAGCACACTGGAGAATATTAGGGTCCAACCTAACACTCTCATACTGGGTGAATTCAATTACCCCTCCATTAACTGGGAAAACTACTCTTGAACCAATACACTTGCCCAACGTTTCCTGGAATTAATTAATTCAAATGCCCTGGACCAGCTCGTTTTTAGCCCCACTAGAGGTAGCCACATCCTTGACGTAGTCATTACTAACATGGGCAACCATTGCTCTACACCAGTAGTTAACAACTCCCCTGGTTAAATCGGACCACAAACTAATCACCCTGGAAATCCACCCCCCCCCCCACCCTCTGCAAAGGTAACCACCATGAAAAAATTCTCCAAACCTAACTTTGGGATCCTAAAAATAGAGGTGGCTAACTTCATGGCACCCATGCAAATGGGGAATATTTGCATGACCACAGAATCATACACCAGTGCACTGTACAAACACGTACACAAATGCATGGATCTCACCAAACCCAATAGAACCAAGACACTCTCCTCCAAAAAAAGGAGGCCAATCTGGTAGTCCCCTGCCATAAACAAACTCTACAACAGAAAGAGGAAACTGATGCAGAATAAGATTAAGTCCCAACACTGGAAAAACTCCCTTATCAGCCTTAACAAAAAGTTGAGATCCCTCATCAAACCCTCTAAAGCAAGCTATGAAAACAGAATTGCAGCAGATAGTAAAGACAACCACAAGGCTTCTATAGTTATGTAAAGAATCTCCATGGCAATACCCATATTTTCTCTGAGCTACTGCAAAATGGTACCTCCTATACCAAGCCAACAGATATATTTCCGATATACAGTCCAACAGATGCAGTGCCAACTTTACCCCCCCCCCCAAATGACCAGTCACAATACCAGTAGATTGCCAGGCACCCAGTATTACTGCTGCACAGGTTAAAACTGCACTGTCCACGGCCAGCAATACAGCTTCTATGGGACATGACAATATCTCTGGCTGTGTTCAACATGAACTACAGAGTGAACTGGCACCTCACCTGTGTGCTCTGTTCAATCACAGCCTCACCTCAGGCTTTGTCCTTACCGAATGGCACGCTGCTACAGTCATCTCTCTCCACAAAGGAGCAGCAACTACAGACCCTGGGAACTATCGCCCCATTAGCCTGATGAGTCTGATATGCAAAGCTTTGGAACGCATGATCATGGACCTAATAAATAAGGATATAGGGAATCTCCAAACTCTGGATCCCACACAGTTTGGTTTTGTGAAGGGTAGATCTTGCCTGCTCAACTTGGTCGACTTCTTTGAGTCAGTCACCAGAGCTGTGTATTAAGGCAAGGTGGTTCATACAGCCTACTTTGATTTGGCCAAGGTCTTTGATACCATTCCACATTCAGGAATCATAGAAAAACTCACTAAGCTAGGCATTAACCCCTATGTCACTAGGTGGGTTGCAAGCTGGCTCACAGATAGAACCCACAGTGTGAAAGTAGTGACTCCAAGTCAGACTGCTGACCAGTCACTAGTGGAGTCCTACAGGGTTTGGTCCTGGGTCCTCTCCTGTTTGGTATCTACTGGAGCATTTCTCCCCGGGCCTCTGCTGAAAACAGGCTCTGTGGAACCTAGTCAGACTTTCCCGGTCAACAAATGTTAAATAAAATAAAATAAAAATAAATACTTCTCTGAAGTCCCAGCCAACAGAAAGGGTCTCTGGCTGACAATGTTGGCAGACAATTGCAAGTTGGGAGTTATTATTAACTCCAAGAAAATAAACACACCACGACTACCAGACATTCCGAATTCGGACAACCTGTGTCACTCCACAAAATAAGAGCCGCCAACTGAAAATCGAGTATAAAGTTTATTACACCAAACAAACCACCGTAGTGTTAAGCGCTTTCACTCAGTAAATATCGAGCTTCCTCAGAACACAGTAAACTGCCATGACATCTTTTAAATACTTTCAGGAAATCACCTGACTCAGGTGTACAGCCAATACAACCTTTGCATTTCTTTTTAAAATTGTGCAAAATATCAAAACCTTGTTAGTATATGAGAAAACCTGTGCAATATGGTCTAAAGTATCACAAAATACCATAAATACGTTCCAAAAATGATCCTATGCAACAACAGCCCCAATTAATTGTTAAAAATAACTTGCCCAATTCAGTTGTCAAGGCATAATGTTAAAATGTTAAATATGACATGTAAAATATAATACTATTAAAATTCAACACTCCAAAATAATGCTTGTAGTAAAATGAATTAAAAAAAATTAAAAATAAAAGTGTCTCCCTTTGATCCACAAACCACAGCAAAAATGTATGAGTTTGTGGAATAGGTTACAACCGGGCCGCCCTGAGTTTTAACACACTGCTGATACTAATATTGTCGTTCAGACCCGGGGCCCTACCTGCATCAAGCCTCAGTTGCCAAAGCAACTCTTTATACTCTAATCTTGATTCCCAGTTACCTTCCCTGAGGTCTGGGGCCACCTGTTCTAAAACCATGAATTTTATATCCATTTGGTCACATACAAGGGAATGTTTAAAAAAAGCATTAGCATCCTTCCCCTTGGATACATCATACATGTGTTCATACACTCTTTTTTTCAGTTGTCTTTCCGTTTTACCTATGTAAAAACTGTTACATGTGACACAAATTCCCAAATAAATAACCCCCTTAGTCCCACAATTAAAATATCTAGTAGATTTAAATTTGTATTTTCTTGACTGAATAGATACAGTTCCTTGATTCATCATAAAACTACACTGCTGGCATGCTCCACACTTATATGTACCAACTTTCAGTTTGTTGGTACTAAATTTTGGTACTGAGTTCCTTTCCAACAGTTCTTTCAAGTTAAAGTCTCTCTTTCTAACAAAATGGGGGATACTAGGAATATAACTTCTAATCTCGTCATTCAAAGATAAAAATAGACCAATGTTTCAAAATAATTTGCTCCACTTCATTTGATGTGCAAGAATACGTGTGAATAAAATTACTTTTAAATTCATCTATGTTTGATACCATGTTAACATTATTCATTTTCCCTGTCCCTAACAAAGGAAAATATTTTGAGTTTCTATTCTCTATAACTTCTAGGGCCATACTATCAATAAGTTTCCTGGGATATCCTTTTTCTTCAAACAATGCTCCAATAGTCCTGACCTCTTCCAAAAAGACATCCATCATACTGGTCATCCTCAAGGCCCTAATCATTTGACCCTTAACAATACCATTTTTTTTTTGAAAAAAAAGGATGTCCACTGTCAAAATGTAAATAAGAATTTGAAAATGTGCTTTTTCTAAAAACCTTAGATTGAAAACAGTGGTTGATATAATCCTTGTATAGGGTGATGTCCAAATAACTCAACTGGTGTTGGTCAATATTGTGTGTAAAACGTAAGAAGTCAGTGCTATTATTGATGTGTCCAAGAAATTCATTGAACATATCTCCTGACCCATTCCATAAAAGACATATGTCATCTAGGTATCTAGTGTAATACCTAATGTAATTAGACCATTGAGTCCCTAAAATATATTTCTAGCTATTATTAACTCCCCAAGTGATGTTTATGTCCTACAGAAAGGCCTCACTGAGATCAACAACTGATGTCAGAACCATGGCCTTAAGCTCAATGCCAAAAAATATGTCATCATCCCCTTTGGGAAAAACACAGTTTTCAATCAGTGGTAGTCCACTGAACACAGAAGGTGTTATAAGAGATCTGGGAACGCAGGTTGACAGCAGCCTCTCCTTTGACCGGCACATTGCCACTGTGGTCAGAAAGTCCTTCTTTGTAGCACATCTCATTACTAAGGGTTTTGCATCCAGGAAGAAAGAGGTCATTGTCTCCCTCTACTCTTCCTTCATTAGGCCAATCATCGAGTACAATGCCTCATTTGGCATGTGCCTCACTAGACACCTGCTACAACTGAAGAGGCCGCAAAAATACCTCACAAAGAGGATCCTAGGCCTTAAACACTTGTCCTGTATGGACAGACTCAAAAAACTCCCAACTATTCTCTCTCTTATCACCTACTTAGAGGCAATCTCTGCTTGACATACAAAGCCATGTCTGATCCAGCTTTGTTAGAAATGCTACATCTAAAGAAATCCCAATCCCTCTGCACCACATGCTCCAGTGACCTCAACCTCATTACCACAATCAACAGAACATGCTGGAGGGACAGGTTCATAACGCAGAGACTGCCCTTGCTATGGAATAGACTTCCCATACATGTCAAACAGAGCAACTCACTGACCCTCGTCAAGAGAAACCATGATGAGTGGATGGGAAATAGAAAATTCACCCCGGGGATCACTCCAGTGGCTCTACTCTACAGAGGCACTGGGAACTAAGGTCGGTTGGCACGATGTCAGGGCAATCCAATGGGCTAGGTTTGTAAAGGCTCCAGGGCCATTAGCCTAGTACACACCTATGAATCTATGAACCTATTAAACACTACTTAAGAGTAGACTGGACCCATTTCATTAGTTCACACATACGTTACTTGTGATTAAGTGGAAGTAGTTTATTTAGCTTGTTGTGAATCTTGCACAAGTATTTATGTAAGTAAAACCAATAGACCCCCCCCCCCAAAAAAAAAAAAATGTATATACTCACGTTAGCAATTAGAAATAAAGATTTTGGAAATGTGCTAGTGAAACTCTCTGTTGCATGTAACGATTTCAGAAAGTTTTGGGGGGGGGGTTGTATTGGATCATGTGACAACTAATCCGTTCTGTGGTAATACCAACTCATTACATAACTGCAAAGAAGTGATGTGGCAGATTTATCGGCTGACAATATCCTGGGATCAAAAGTAAACATTAAGTAAGAAAAAAAATTAATAAGGTCATGCAATATGAAATATAAAATATTAAATTAAGAATTTGTTACATTTTTCACATTCTTATTATATATTATATATATTTTCCATTGATATGAAATTTTTATTTGTGATTTAAAATATCATTGAGCCAATGGCAGTATGCTGATGTTTTAATCATGTAACAGTTTTGGGAATGTCGTATGACTGTTTAAGGTAGAAACTGACTAATTACTTTGTTCTGAAAAAGTTCTTGTTTTTTAAGATAAAAGAACAAACATGCTAAACTTAATTCACTTTTACAGCTTGATTTGGATCTCCCTTAGAAAAAGCTTTCAATTTTGTTAAGGTTTTTATGAACATTTTGGTTGCCGATCATGTCTGATTCTCATGGTTGCGAAATTTGAAATTGTCCCTGATTTCAGCGAATGTCACTTATTGTGCTTTATTTTTGGTTGGTGCTTCTAAAAATTTGTCATTTTATGGGAAATCATGATGGCAGACATCTGGCTTTTCAGAATTCATATCATTCAGAAGATGCATGCCTATGAAAAAGCTGTCTTAGCAATGTTCTAAGTATGTAATAACAATATTTAAAAACTGTAACCAATATGGGGCTTTTGTCTCTCATTTTTTGGGATTTGTCTGATTCTTTTGCTAAGAGTTTGAAAGATATTATTGTTATTTACAGTGGCTATAAGTGTGCCTGGTGTGGTGGGGTGTGTTTTTAACCATCTGGCTTTGCTGGACTAATATGCATTTGTTTGAAATAAGTTGAAATACTCATGGCAAAGTTGAAATTGCATAGCATTTAACTGTTAATGATATTGTCCATATTTTTGGTCTGTTCCACATAAAATGTGTGGTTTTTGACAAATTAATGAAGGTTGCAGTCACTAAAACAATGACAGATATTTGATTTTTAGACTTGATATCCTTCAGAAAATGCATGCTAATGCCAAAAAATGTATCATAGCAACTTTCTGGGTATGTAAGAGAAATCTCTGTCTCTAATTTTGGAAGAGGTGGGATCTGTCTGTGGATGAAAATGGATTGAAGTAACTTAATCTCGTTTGCTCAGTTTCTGCAAACTGGTTTTGTAGAACTTGTCTGTATTTGTGTGAAATGACTTTTTTTATTTATTTTTTTTACAAACATTTGCTGGGTGCAGGGGTCATCTGTGGATGAAATGGCTAACTCTAGTTGTCAGGTACAGGTTAAACAGTCATTATTCTGGCCTTTTAGGAATGGTGTGCATTTCTGCAAAGCAAGTTGGATTATCATACTGTGGACATTTTTCATCACACACAAACATTTGAGGTGTACACAATCAAGTGGCTATAAGTGATGGGTATACACATTGGTGGAGTATAGTGGCAGCAGTTCTAATGGTATTACACCAGGAAATAGAATCCAAAAGAACAGAAACATTTGTTTGTCCCTGCGGTTTGAAAACACATAGGTCGCAATGTGTACTTAATACACCCCTATTGACTAGTAGTTGTCACACCTGGGCCAGAGGTATTATGGCCCACTTACCCAGGAATAACTCCCACATTAGGTACTACTTACTCTCAGTACTTGTGAAGGTCTGTATCTCACACACCTGATATCTGTGTGCTCTCGACCCTTCATCCATGTAGTAGTACATCTACTTTCACAGTACTAGACACAGCCTGTGTAGAGTTCCTTTGGAATGAGAGTTAGTTGGGCTTCATGGTGACCTCAAGGTAGATAATGTATAATGACATTTTCTTACCAAAAAGACATGGAACATTGATTCAATAAAATAGGTTGACTTTTGATTGGCTGCATTTGCTGTTGAGAAATCATGCTGCCATTTGGAATTTGTTCATTACTGTGCAGAAACATGCTTCCATGCTTATAGGACTGCATTTTCTTGTATCCATCAAGCTCTAGGTGTAATATAGGGTATTATACTGGCCACTTTGCGTCCATTAGACACCGTGACATCTTATGAAGTAATCAACATATGATATGTTAGTTCAGTGTTGACATTAATATGACTATCTAAGGAAGCCCATATATTGACTGGTCTTTAGCCATGTTTGTGGTACACCCAAAGTCAAAATTCCAACTTCTGTTGATTATTTTCCCATTCAGCCTTGCCTTTGTATTTGAATTATAAGTATACTTTGAATTCCTTGATGAGCGATGAAGCAAAACAGGTCTATATCACTTTATCACTTATCATCAAACCCCTATTTGTTGAACAACTATATATAGAAGCTGCAAATCGATGAATGGAGTTTTCTGTGAACGTTTTCCTATGGCAAACCAATGGTAGGGCCACCCTAGTGACTGAGAATAAAATAATAAAATGTAACATCTACTCAGATGGGGGGCTTTGTCCACCACACATCCCCACACCCTCCCTAACTACATATACCAACTATAAAATTGTACTACAGTAGGGAAAAGGGCAAATGCCAGATGGCAGCCAGCTGTTGATTTGCCCTAGGAAAACTTTCTCTGAAAACTCTGTTTGTCGATTTCCAGCTTTGATAAATAGTTGCTTGACAAATAGGTGTTCGATGATAAGCAGTTTGATCAAGTGATATAGACCCAAGCAAAAACGTCATCACTTTACATTTGCTCTTTTTCAGTGGTCTGTGCTTCATAGGTTCCTAATTTTGTAAAATGTTACTAGGCTGATGGCCCTAGAGACCTTACAAACCTAGCCATATTTATCCCCAGTTGCCCCAGTTGTCCATGGTTAAGTGAGTGAAGTTTGCAGAGGTAAGGATCTATGGTAGTTAATAACAACTTCCTCTATCCAGGAGGGACATGGAGCCACCCCAGGAGTGAATTTGTTGTCACCTGTCCATTGATCTAGATTGCATTTGAAGAGGGTCCAGGGAGTGGCTCTGTTTCACATGAATTTGAAACTTGTTCCAGAGAAGTGTCAGTCTCTGGGAGATGTAGCTATCTCTCTAGCATGACCTGTTCTTGTCAGAGGTTAGGTTAAGATCCCTGGAGCTAATGACCCTTGTGCAGTTTGATTTACAAATGTGTATAATTTCCATCCGGTCTGGGTCAGAGACTGCCCTTTATGCCAGGCACAGGTCACTCCTTAGCAGCCTGTAGGAGACAGTCCTTTCAGTCTTTCCACATAAGACTTGTTTTGTGTACCCTGAAATTACTTGGTGAGAAACCTCTGTGGCATCTCCAGTTGTTGCAAGTGTCTTGTGAGGTACATATAAGAAGGAGCATTTTACTCCATTATTGGTCTGATGAGGGACGAGTACAATGGAATTATAATATACTTAGATCTAGATGTGATGCCTATACTTATAAGATATGCCACATATAAGGATTTCCTTACTACTGTGGATACATGGTGGTCAAAGTTCATATTGCTATCAACCTGAGTACCTGGATCACATACCACTGTGTCTACACTTAGCAGAGTGCTGTCTCTAATGTTGTTAGCAGGGATGTCAGCTTTCCCAAATGGAATAATAAGGCATTTTTTCATGCAGCTTTTATCTGTGGCTTTGGCACCAATCATTTGTCTTTGTTAATCCTGTCTGCAGTATATTGAAATCTTTAGGGGACTCAGTGATTCCTCCTAATTTGCAATGATCATCTTCACACATTTGGAAATCCTTTTTTGGCTGTATATCTATCTCCCCCTTCATGCTATATATACCTTCCTGATCCCTAACAAACTACAACTTGTTGATCGGGTGTCCCTATGACATTTTATATCTGTCTGCTAGACTATACCAACAATGCATACTGCAACTATTCACACCCTCCTGTCTGCTTCAAAACATATGTCTTATGGCTTCTCATAAATTGTAGTTTTAGATATAATCTATTGCTGGCTTTGTTTTCTCTTTAGCTTCTTTGACCGTTACATGCCCATAGCTCTGATTGTTCCATTCATATCCTATTTCCATGGCCTGTGCCCCACATTCTGCTCCACATTTCCAAACTGATTTCTAGTCAGCAACCTGGCATAGCATAGACTGTTAACTCTGTTTTGAATTATTCTGTCCTAGAGTAGCCTAACAGTGTTATGGTTACTGCTAGTCAAAGGTGCATTGATCTAGATATCCATATGTATCTGTGCATATGGCTATAGCCAAAATTATAATGGTTCTGCTGCAGTCCTGTGCCACATGAGTACATTTTCCATGGCCAAGATCTAAATTAGTTGCTGTTTCCTTTCTATACAGGAACACTGATTTTGCAGTCCATTCCTCGCAGAAGCATGCCACTTCCATGATGTATGCTGTTCCCACAACATAAGCATTGTAACTGTAATCATAGTCTCCATGTTTTCATCACATATCCTTTGTTGTGAGCATGCAATAATAATGAAGTAACAATCAACCAGCATGCACCACTATGCTGTATTATAACTGGTAAGGCACGTAAACTATGTCCAGACTCTCTCTCTTGCTTCATGCCTTCATACGGTGGTGTTTCTTTCAGTCACTGACTTCATATTTAAATGCATTCTTTACATAGAGTATCATGCCATCACACCATCCACTTTTTCACTAGGGTCTAAATAGATAGGGTACATTATGTTCTGTCCCATTTTTCTGCTGGATCATCTGGCAAATGCCTGTGTGATACTATCAGTGTATAGCTTACCCTCTGTCACATCAAAGCTTGCATCTCCAACACCATCCTACACCTCCATTAGCAATGCTAGCACTGGGATGGCTTGCATGTTTTCAGTCATATATTTGTTTTTATGGATACATTCCAAAATATAGAGTACAAACACAGCTCCACACATGCAATATCATATCCAACATCCATGACACTGACACTTGCCTGGCTTCTGAGGTGTGTACAGTGGATTGCAGCTCTTAGAAAGAAGCTCTGTCAAACTTGAAATCCATTTGTTTGTGAAACTGCACATCTGTTTGCACTTAAAAGTCAGAGCTAGACAGAAGTTAGTAAAATATTCAGCTACTGATGGTGATAGAGCAAGTAGAGCAGTGAGAGGTCTCCTGTTTACCGTGTGTGTGTTAAAATCAATTCCTTTGTATTTAATAGTTGTTGGCATACATTTTTATTTTATTTTTATTCATTTGTTAATTGGATAAGTCCACTGGACGCAAGTGATCCTTTTCAGGGGTGAACCTAGAGCATTGTCTAGATAAGTGACTTCCTTAGAGTAGCACAGAAGGCAAATGGAGATAACAAATAATCATCTGCTGTATCCTTGACATCTGAAAGCAGCTTGTTGCTAGGTAAGAGCCTTAATTCTCTGTGCTAACTGTAATGTTATGTAATTATCCATGTATGTTGCTTAGTTTTAGTAAACAGGCTTCTTATAATGAAAAAATGGCCACTCAGATTTCCAAAAGCGTGAATATAATGAACAGGGAGAGCCCAGTGAAAAATTAGATTACCCCCCCACACACACACACACACACACACACACACACACTTACCACATTAAATGAATGAACAAATAGGGCAATGATTTGGGCGTTGAGAACAACTGTTTTCTTATAGGCAAGAGATATTTAATTTCATGGGGAGACTCTCTATCTTGCTAATAGTCTTTCCTCATTAAGCAATGATACAGTATATCATTGTATGCATATGCATATATGCTTTGCATTTTTCTGTTTTAAGACTGAAACAAGTAATGGCCACTGTTTCAACTATTTAATAGTTTAACACAAAACAATGCTTATTTTAGACAACTAAATAAAAATGCACAAAAACTGTATTTGAATATTTATGTGTGTGTCTTTGTATGTTTGTGGACATGCACATGTAAGCACTAGCATCACTGTTTGTCTCCATTTTGAGTGAGTGTGTGTGTTTCTGATATTGTGGGCATCTCTAATAGTGTGCTCACATTTTTTCATATGTGTGTGTGTGTGTGTGTGTGACTTTTGTGTTTGCATGTTTATACTTTCCTCTTTCTGCGAGTGTGTGTGTACATGGGGATGTGTGTTATGTCTCTTGTATTTATCTCTGTGTGTGAGTTTAAGCATGTTTGAAACAAGAAGTCCACGGGTCTAGCACCACACAACTAACATTTCATAGTTTTGTGCTTAATGAGATACAACCTGTATTAAAAGAACTGTATTAGGGGAACTTATTTTGAATTGAAATCCTATACTTAATGTTTATTTTAATAATAAAAAAAATAAAAAAAAATCTAAACACATGTCCAGAGGTAGCCCATTTTTGGAGAACAGCAATGCCTTCTGGATGGACATTACAGGGAAATAATGGACTTTTCAGGGTTGAGAAGGCCTGAAACCCTGATGGCCATTTTTGTTGTTGTTGTGTCTTTTGGCTTTTCCCGGTTAGGGGTCACCACAGCGGAACTCCGGTCCGCTAATGATTGGTAGTTGATTTTTACATGTCGAGTTACCAGCCCTGACGCACAACCTTCAACGAAGGTATGCCCATTCATGCACATCTCCATGCAGAAGATGCTAGGAATTGAACCGGACAGCGTCTTACTGTGAGGCGATAACGCTACCGCAGCACCACCACCGTGTTTCAAATAATGAATTTTGTTATTCATTTTAAATATGTGCAGCTGGTGGATTATTTGTCAGATCAAGGGTGCATTTATTGAACTAGTATAGCATCCGCTGTTGGGTTCTACCTTTTTAAGGGTGGCTGATTTAACCATATCTAGCAAATACTTCTGTTAAGGTTCACTTATTTTAAGGGCAAACAGTAATTGTGTTTTGGTATGCTGTAGCTGTCTACCTGCTGTCAGCATTACTGAAAACGCATAAAAAGGTATACTTTTAGTATAGAAATATCATCTTACCTTTTAGTGTGTGTGTGTGTGTGTGTGTGTGTGTGTGTGTGTGTGTGTGTGTGTGTGTGTGTGTGTGTGTGTGTGTGTTTGTGTTAGAGCAAGTGCTTATTTAATGAGAAAATATCCTGGTGAGATTTCTTACTTTTAGTAAAATAACACTGGATGGCAGTGGAATGAGATCAAGGGGTGAACTCCTGGAAAGCTGATGTTTAGAACTTTGCTGTGCAGTAGGTCATTGAAAGGGTTATTTGGGTATGAAAGAGTTGGCTGTTACAGAAGCATCAGTTCACAATTACCAAATGCTCTACCAGCCATCAGCCCCTTGCATATTGTTTGGCAGAAGCAGTGCAGGTGATGTAATCATGGTATTTTGACAGTTGGTGTTGGTAGTATGCACTGGGGTAAGATGTATAAATGAGGTTTACTTGTTACCTATATGATAGTGTCTATACTTGCTCCAAAGGACAGAGTCTGCCACATGGATCACAAGCAACAGTGAATGCATTTTACTTATGTATACTTGTGCAGTCTGAGTAGTGATATACTTTTATTGCTGATATATTCTTGTGTCTTTTTATATCTAGCATGTAGAGCAGTTAGCTGTGCAATATGCTTGTGTACAATTCTGCATTTTTAAAGAAGCATTGATAATGCATTCATTCTTGTAAATGTTGTTTGATGTTTTATTTATTCACAAGCACACATTGGTTATGCATTTCCCTAGTGATCTTTATCAAATATTGTAATGGCAGTAATGCGTTTTTTTTTCCTAAATGCACTTCTTAATTGTTACTGTCTTTGCCATTGTGGCCCAGGTTGTAGCCGGAAAGGGTCCCTGGACCAGTTCACATACTTGGCTAACAAAGTATGCATACATGCGTGCATAAATAAATTATTTTTTTTTTTTTGCATGCATGGCGTGGCAAGTTTACTGTTGCTGAAAATTATAAGCTGTTTGTGGACCTTAGACATGATGGTTTAACACTCCTGGGATGGGGCTGAACAGAGAAGGACTGTGTAGTGATAGCTGCCACTGGGTTGATGCTGTGTGGGCCAAGGCTCCACAGGGAAGGCATCATGACCATTTTTTTCACAGCTATGCATGCCTTTGCATAATGATGTGCTTGCAACACTGATGTGGCCAAGCACGTAATGACGAATGGCCCTCCATCTACCATCAGACACAAAGGAGTCCCTCTTATCACATGGTAATCATAGACCTGCTCATAGAATCCCAGCCCATGCAGAGATGTTCTTCCCATGCTAACGTTTAAGTAGGCAACGAACTACTTGCTGTACCATATGAACTACAGAGCTGCATCTGTATTATGCCCATATATGTTCAGACAGCACAGTTATTTTCATGCTCCCTAGATGCAGTTGGTGAGTCCCATATATAGTCTGGACACATGGTAGTGATATTCCAGGTATGTGGACAGTGTTTGCCACTCGTACATGTAGTACATATTACTTGGACATTGATGGCTGAGCATATATTCTTTCATATCATTTTAGTGCTTTCAAGTACTCCACCACACCTTAAACTGCAATAGAAGGTATATGCCAGATGATACCTCATACTGTTATATTACAGTGCACTGGATAAGTAATTGTAGAGCTTTTGCTAGGATGCATGTTTATTATTGATTTTTAATGTCACCTAGTTGCTATTGCAGATGTTGGCTGCTTTGGAGCATTTCTTGACAGTAATGTAGATCATACGTCTAAACATGTTAGCATAAGAGACAAATTTTAAATACTGCTCTCATCAACTTAGAAAGTTGGTAGCATAAAACGCATTGTGTTAACATAGCTTCTCTGTTCAATCACAGCCTCACCTCAGGCTTTGTCCCTACCAAATGGCGCACTGCTACAGTCATCCCTCTCCACAAAGGAGCAGCGACTACAGACCCTGGGAACTATTGCCCCATTAGCCTGATGAGTCTGATATGCAAAGCTGTGGAACGCTTCATCATGGACCTAATAAACAAGGATATAGGGAATCTCCAAACTCTGGATCCCATACAGTTTGGTTTTGTAAAGGGTAGATCATGCCTGCTTAACTTGGTTGACTTCTTTGAGTCAGTCACCTGAGCTGTGGATGAAGGCAAGGTGGTTCATACAGCCTACCTTGATCTGGCCAAGGCCTTTGATACCATTCCCCATTCAGGAATCATAGAAAAACTCACTTAGCTATGCATTAACTCCTGTGTCACTAGGTGGGTTGCAAACTGGCTCACAGATAGAACCCACAGTGTGAAAGTAGTGGACTCCAAGTCAGACTGCTGACCAGTCACGAGTGGAGTCCTACAGGGTTTGGTCCTGTTTGGTATCTACTGGAGCATTTCTCCCTGGGCATCCAATGAAAACAGGCTCTGTGGAACCTAGTTGGACTTTCCCGGTCAACAAATGTTAAATAAAATAAAATAAAAATAAATACTTCTCTGAAGTCCAGGCCAACAGAAAGGGTCTCTGGCTGATAAAGTTCGCAAATGATTGCAAGTTGAGCGCTATTATTAACTCCCCAAGTGATGTTGATGTCCTACAGAAAGGCCTTACTGAAACCAACAACTGATGTCAGAACCGTGGCCTTAAGCTCAATGCCAAAAAATGTGCCTTCATCCTCTTTGGGAAAAACCCGGTTCTCGTGAATTACCGCATCTATGGTAGTCCACTGAACACAGAAGGTGTTATAAGAGATCTGGGAACAAAGGTTGACAGCAGCCTCTCTTTTGACCGCCACATTGCCACTGTGGTCAGAAAGTCCCATGTGGCACATCTCATTACTAACTAAGGGACTAAGGGTTGTGCATCCAGGAAGAAAGAGGTCTGCTACAACTGGAGAGGCCGCAAAAGTACCTCACAAAGAGGATCCTATGTTTTAAACACTTGTCCTGTATGGACAGACTCAACACTCCAACTATTCTCTTTCTCATATCGCCTACTTAGAGGCAATCTTGACATACAAAGCCATGTCTGATTCAGCTCTGTTAGAAATGCTACATCTAAAAAAATCCCAATCCCTCTGCACCACACGCTGCAGTGACCTCACCCTCATTACCACAATCAACAAAACATGCTGGAGGGATAGGTTCATAACCCAGAGACTGCCCTTGCTATGAAATAGACTTCCCATACATGTCAAACAGAGCACCTCACTGGCCCTCGTCAAGAGAAACCTTGATGAGTGGATGGGAAATAGAAAATTAACCCCGGGGATCACTCCAGTGGCACTACTCGACAGAGGCACTTGGAACCAAGGTCGGTTGGCACGATGTCAGAGTAATCCTATGGGCTAGGTTTGTAAAGGCTCCAGGGCCAATAGCCTAGTACACACCTATGAATCTATGAACATATTAAACACTACTTAAGAGCAGGTTGGACCCATTCCATTAGTTCACACACAAGTTATTTGTGATTAAGTGGAAGTAGTTTATTTAGCCTCTTGTGAATCTTGCACGAGTATTTATGTAAGTAAAACCAATAGAACCCCCCCACCCCCCAAAAAAAAAATGTATATACTCACGTTAGCAATTAGAAATAAAGATTTTGGAAATGTGCTGGTGAAACTCTCTGTTGCATGTAACTATTTCAGAAAGTTTGGGGGGGGGGTTGTATTGGATCATGTGACAACTAATCTGTTCTGTGGCAATACCAACTCATTACATAACTGCAAAGAAGTGATGTGGCAGATTTATCGGCTGACAATATCCTGGGATCAAATGTAAACATTAAGTATGAAATATAAAATATTAAATTAAGAATTTGTTACGTTTTTCACATTCTTATATATATTATATATATTTTCCATTGATATGACATTTTTATATGTGATTTAAAATATCATTGAGCCAATGGCAGTATGCGGATGTTTTAATCGTGTAACAGTTTTGGGAATGTCGTATGACTGTTTAAGGTAGAAATTGACTAATTACTTTGTTCTGACAAAGTTGTTGTTTTTTAAAATAAAAGAACAAACATGCTAAACTTAATTCACTTTTACAGCTTGATTTGGATCTCCTTTAGAAAAAGCTTTCAATTTTGTTGAAGTTTTTATGAACATTTTGTTTGCTGATCGTGTGTGATTCTCATGGTTGTGAAATTTGAAACTGTCCCTGATTTCAGCGAATGTCACTTACTGTGCTTTATTTTTGGTTGGTGCTTCTAAAAATCTGTCGTTTTATGGGAAATCATGATGGCAAACATCTGGCTTTTCAGAATTCATATAATTTAGAACAGGGGTGTCCAGCCTTTTGGCTTGCTGGGGCTGCATTGAGTGAACAGAAATGGTCTTGGGGCCGCATATAAAATATATCATATAGTTAATGCTTTCGTTGCTCCGGAAGACCACAGTCGACCTCCTGGCTGTACTGTAGGTGCATTTGAACAATGAATAAATGCCTAATATTTGCCTTAAAATTCTAAGTCTCATTCTAATTCTCCAATGTAACAGTTAACTTTAACATCTTAGTTAATATATATATATATATATATATATATATATATATATATATATATATTTTTTTTTTTTTTTACAAATAAACAGATATTCACTGCAGCACTAGCATTTCTCACTGGGAAAACCATTCCAGCAGTCCAACTATGTAAAATGTCAACATCAGCAGTTCTACAATACTATAATCCACAAAAATAACCCAACAAATTTGCAATAAAGTAAAAAATTCACATTACTGACTTAATAAAGCAATTCTGAATAAGCTACAAGTGGGTCTCACCCAAACAAATAACTGGTGCCCGAAATATGGCCTCAAGCTAAATGCCAAAAAATGCATCATCATCCCTTTGAGGAGAGTGATGTCCCCACAAATTAGCACATTAATAACAATGTTGTAAGCAAGCAATAAGTCGTATGGTACTTGGGCATCCAGGTTGATAGAAACCTGACTTTTGACCACCGCGTTTTCAGGAAAGCTTTTTACATGGCCCACTTCATTAGTAAGGGTATCTCATCCAGGGACAAGGAGGCCATAACGTCCCTGTATACTTCCTTTACAAGAGCCATTACTGAGTGCAAAGCCCCTTTTGGCATGTGCCTCAGCAAAACACCCTGCCAAAAGAAAGACTACAACCATTTCTGACAAAAAAGGTCAAAGGACTAAGTTCACTTAGTTATCCAAACAGACCAAAAAGCTTCTTGCTTTTCTCTGTCTCTCACTGGCCCCTATACATTTCATCACTGGCTTGCTTTCCATGCTAAGAAAGATCCTTCCTTAAGAGACTTCCTCTACCTCAGAAATACTGGTTATACTTAAAACACTCACTACAAAGACCACAGCCTTCACTGCAACATACACAAGCCACTTTGTATGGACAGATGCTTGACACAAAACCTTCATCTTTTGTAAAAAGCTCCTCTCATTATCAAACAATGTAGTTCAGCAACACGACAACTGGATGGCTGGATGGATAGCCATAAATGTACTCCTTGAGTAAGTAGCATGGCCTTCATCATACCAGATGGAAAATTCACATACTAACCTTTCCCAGCTGGATGGCTAAGATCTAATATTGGTTACTCAAGTCTACTTGCCCAAGAAGAGGGGCCTGTTTAACTAAGAATTCCATTTGCAAAAATATATTCAGTATACATATTAAATCTCTCTCTTACACACACACACACACACACACAAGCCCCTATTTGTAAAATAGGTAACCTCAGTAATCACATGACACCCACTCACTGAATGAAATTATCTGGAAGTCAAAATATCTGAAAAAAAATCATAATAGAGAAGGATTCATCCATGCAATTTCCCACCACCAAAAGGACCATCAGTAAATCAACAAACAACTGCTCGGCAAAAAGTAAATCAATAAGAAAACCGTAAACTCTCTAAGATAATGCTACATACTGGTGTAAACATATAACTTGTGTCAATCCCCAGGTTAATCCATACCAAAAGATTGTTTCAGAGCTTCAGCTGTGTACAAACAGCTTTCTCCTGAAAACTTAAATCATTGATATCTGCCTTGCTGTAATTATAACTGTAAAAAAAATGTTGTTTTTAAGTTTATTCTGTATCTCAATGATTCTCACTGTTACGAGATGTAATCTCTGCCATATTGTATGAGTACTACATCCATGATTTGCTGTCTGTCTCTCTCATGTATTGTATTATATTGTTTTGTGTTATTTTTAGAGCTTTTCTCCCCAGGCCTCTGTTGAAAATGGACCTGTGTCCAGTCGGACTTTCCCAGTAAACAAATGTAAAATAAAATAAATAAAAATAAACTTCCCTCTAATCTAAAGCCATTTGACATTGACATTTTAATTTGTACAGACGTTACTCACAGACTGACGGTTTACTGAGCTGTAATGCTGACCTTCGCTTTTGAAAAAAACAAATTCCCAGACTTTGTCAATAGCTCAAAGTGTAGAGAGGATTATTTATTTATTATATATTTATTTATTTTTGGAAAACATCTTTAAAACTGTTAAATTGATTACACACCGAGAAACACAGAAAAGTTATTGTGGTATGTAAACCACAGACTGCTGCAAGAAATAAAGTCACATTAGCAGTCTATGCTTATGTCCGAACAGATGAATCATACCTGTCAATTCCAAAAGAAGTAAAGTAGCTTAATAAGAAGGTTATTTGCAAAGTTACATGGCAGTTTATATTGGAAATAAGCAGAGATATTAAAAAGGATCTGTTTTTCATAATTATGCCGAAAAGTCTTCCAAGGTAAATACAACTTCTGATTTAGTATGGAACCATACCTCTCAACCTGAGAGCAAGAAACCTGGACAAAGCGAAAAATAAAAGTGGGACACAGGCCCAGAAATAGTTATGTATCACAGACACCATTGAAACAACTGTAGCTGCAAACATTATGCATCACTTATAATCTTTCTATCCCATCATTGTCAGTTAAACATTATATGGCTCATTCAGTCCTGCCTTCTTTTGCAACAAAGAAAATCATGCTTTGAAATGACAAATGCATTAAAAATAATAAATAAAACATATTGCATCAACATCCTGCAACTTCCTACCTGCAAGCATCCACAGAGCTTTCACTGAAACTAGGGCTGCTTGTTTCCCCAGAATGACAGCTCTTCCCAATTAAGTCTAATGGTATACAATCTACCAGTATCTGGACTACCTCAAATAAATTAAATTATGGCCTGTAAATTGAAAGTACACTTTGTTTAATTAAACTATATTTCTAAGCACACTTACTATATTTTTTCAGTAACATCCCAATATCCATTTCCAGGTCACTTTACAAGACATTGGCAGTGGTAGACTTGGCATCCTTCAGAACCCCACAGGCCCACTCTAATACTGCTAGCAATGTCCATTAAATGTCAATATCCATCCACTGTAAATGGCAAGAAGCTATGTCTTAAAAAATCTACTTTTGGCATTCGTACCCAAGTATCAGGTTTTGAAACAAAGAAACATATTCTCCACAGTCCGTAAGTCTCTGTCTTTAATAATCATCTACTGTTGCAGTACTCCCAACACATAAGCACACACATACACACTAAAACCCCCAACATTTAAAAAATGACATTGTGCCCACTTGATTTGCCAGTATTGATGATCCGCCAAAGCTATGCTTACTGTTGTCCAATCTACCACTGCTTAGAACCCACCAATGAAAAAACAGTACTAGGTGCTTTTTTGTTTGTCTGAAAAAACAATACAACTTTATATGCTACAGTCATACCTCTCAACCTGGAAACATCAAAAATCTGGACAAGGCCCATGAAAAATAGGTACAAATCTGTACGCTGATTAACATCTAATTTGCATACATAATTATGTAACCCCACCCACACCAATGGAATTGTGGGATACCAACTTTCGAACGCAAACTGAACAACAGACAACCAAAACATGGCACCAGAGTCCCCCTGCAGCCATTCCAATGTCCCGTTACCTGGCTATTTCGCCCCATTTACCATAAACACTAATGTATGCATACTGCTTTACTTCTACAATGATTTGGATTTTATTTTTACATTTTACAGCACAACAATGCAGAAACACTAAAATATATCATCTGGTAAACAAAGCAATACTGTCTCACAAAGAAAATAGGCTTGACATTAAAACTTCTTTGCCCTTGAAACTCACATTCATTGAAACAACATTGAAACCCACACCACATCCAAAGAAAATGCATCTGGCCAGTGGTGGATAAAGATTACCTTTCGGCTGTTTTCAAATCATTGGCCCCTTGCACACAAAACAAGAAACATACATGTGTTCTTTTCTTTATACACCTTCCTGACTTTATTAAATTATATTCCTTGTATAATACAACACACATGTTAAGCGCATTTTAAATTTATTGTTTGAACACTTTACCAGTAATCTGTATTGTAGGCAATGAAACAAAACACATGAACCAATAATGACAAAACTGCCCAATTCAGAACTTTTCCATCATAAAAGTCTGCTTCCACACTATAAATAGAATGACAGTAGTGTAAGCCATAGGCATCTTGCACAGCGTCTCGCACTTATTTTCAATTTCATTTTTTTTGGGGGGGGGGGGACAAAAGGTCAAAAACCAGGGACACATTTTAAACATTGCTTGTATAATTTTGTAAATTTGCTAGAAAAAAAATGTTGTGTTACCATCATGCATTTCACTGGCAGGTTTTGAACCCAGGACACTATGCACTACAGTCAAAACAACATACCACTATGCCAAATCAGCAGCTGCCTGAAAAATAGGAAGACTGGAGACCATTAAAATCCCTCCCACTTGAAGAGGCAGTACAGTATTTTAACACTGCTTTCTTATCTATCCTGGATAAGCATGCTCCCAAACGTTCCATTAGAATGAAGTCTAACCCATCCCCATGGCTTTCTAATGAAACTAGGAATCAAATTCTACTTAGGAACAAAGTCTGGGCTAAATGGAGAACCTATAGAAATAGCTCTGATCACCTACATTATAGGCAGCTCAGAAACAGTACAAAAAAAGCTATACTTACAGATAAAAAAACTACTATTGTAAACTTCAGCAAACTCATCAAAATAATCCCCAACAGTCCTGGTCTTGTATAAATAAGCTCCTTTCCCCAGGTAAGTCCCGAACACCCACCCCACTTGATGCAGATCCAAATACTCCCCATCAAACTGCCAATACCTTCAACTCTTTCTTCACTGACACTATACAATCTCTAGCTACTCAACTTATCTCAGAAAACTCCAGAATTCCCATCAACTTACCACACTCTTTCTCAAAATTCCAACTACAACCCATCTCTACCTCTCTCATCTATAAACTTATACAAAAACTTAAGCCATGTACTCCATCTGCTGACCAACTTCCTTCTCAATTTCTCCAAAAGCAGCTAAGGAAATTGCTTACCCTATATCTATCCTTATAAATAGGACAATCCAGGAAGGAACCATCCCAAATATTTGGAAAATCTCCCACATTATCCCCTTACATAAAGGTGGGAACTCCAATGATTATTCCAACTATCGGCCAATTGCTCTCTTATCACCCCTAGCAAAAATTATGGAAAAATGCATTCACAAACAACTTCTATGCCATCTCTCTCAACACAACTTAATAGCACACTGTCAACATGGCTTTAGACCATCACATAGTACCACCACTGCCCTTCTATCCTTCACAGATACCATAAATAGAAATCGTAACAAAAACCTCCTCTCATCTGCACTTTTCATTGACCTCTCTAAAGCTTTCGACATGGTTAACCATACCCTCTTAATCAATATTCTGGAATCTCTTTCCTTTGATTCTCTAACCTTAAAGTGGTTCAGATCATACCTCAGCAATAGACAACAAGCAGTCCTCTGGGAAAATCAAGTCTCATCCTTTCTACCTGTTACCATTGGGGTCCCTCAGGGATCTATTCTTGGTCCACTTCTCTTCTCCTTATTTATTAATGATCTCCATGTAGCAATTCCACAAGCCACTTGTATTCAATATGCGGATGACTCCACACTAATATGCTCATCTACCTCTCAATCTGAACTATATTCTCTTACTCAAGATGTCTTCAACACTGTAGAAACATGGTTTACCAAACGCTGTCTCCTTCTCAATGCTAAAAAAACAAAACTCCTTCTCTTTACACCCACCACTAGGTCTTCCCCATTAGACTTTTCAATCTCTTCAAATAATGGAACTGTTATTCTCCCTGATACTACCACTAAACTTCTAGGTATAACCATTGATAATAATCTCTCATTTGATTACCATATAAACAACACCATTAAAACAGTAAGCAGAAAAATAGGCTCCTTATACAGAATAAAACCCTTTTAACCTCAGCAGCCAGAGCCAAAATTGCCCACTCCCATCTAATCTCAACCCTCCTGTATGCTTCACCTATATTTACCAACCTTAAGAAAACCAAACTTAACAAATTAGCAACCTCCTATAATAATATCGCCAGATTTGCTACTGGCAATCCCTTCAGAACCCATCACTGTACTAATCTTAGACAACTAAATTGGCTCGAATTCCAAAACCATCTGATTATCCCTCAACTCACAATTGCCCACAAGTTATTTTACCAGCCCAATAATACCCCTATACTCTCAAAACTTATAGTCCCATATAATAATCTGAACTCCCTACGTTCTTCTAGCAAACTTCTTGCCAGTTTAACAAAGTCTGATAATACAGCTGGTGACTCTCTATTTACCAATACAGCAGGAAAACACTGGAACCTACTACCCACTGAACTAACTCTAACTACATCCTTACCACTCTTTAAACAAAACCTTAGAAAATACCTTCAAATGCACTGGCTATGCCCTTGTAGTAACCCTGACTAACCATCTTCTTCACCCCTCTTTCTTCCTCTTCTTGCCATACTTCCAAACCTTTACATGCTTTTGACTTGTAAATTAGACTGACCCTATTTAAACTCTAATAATCTTAGCTTTTAAATACTACTACCTCATATGCTCTACTGTAAATAACTCTTATTATTCTGTTTTGAGCTGTCTTAAGCTATATTCTGCTCACTGTACTGTTTCACAAGTGTTTTTATCTATGGTACATGACTCTTACTGTATTATATTCTGATCTAGCTCTCTTAAACTTTACTCTGTTTATTGGAACTTTTCTCAAGTGTTTTTATCTCAAGAATGTAAATCTACCTGTTTTTATTTTTATTTTGTTTTGTATTCCTTTTTCACCATGTAACAATATTTTATACTTTGTATATTCTGTGTGGAGCTTTTCTCCCCAGGCCTCTACTGAAAATGGAAATATATCCAGCTAGACTAGCCCGGTCAACAAATGTAAAATAAAATAAAAAAAAATAATAGCCATCATTTAGTGAATTAATTTCTCACTTCTCAACATAGATCTTAACCTCAACACAAAAAGCATGGACAAACAACAAAGCCAATAATGGGGGAATACAAATTCAGTTCTCACTTCTCACTCACCATATCCCTGAACTGTTAGCACAAAAACAATAATGGGGGAATACAAATTGTGTGCTCACTTCTTATCATAGCTGTAAACACTTAGCACAAAAAAAATGTTCGTACTTCTCATCATAGCTCTCTCAACTCACTCAGAAATGGTGGTGGCTAGGGATAGGCTTTTTTTACCCTGTACCAAAGGTACAGGGTTTGAGCCTGAATACCTCTAGCCACCAAGTGTATTATATGGGGGCATTTTCACACACACACACACACCTCTTGCCCTGAATAACAAGTGGTTCCTGAGTAGTTCACATTCCTCTGTCGTTGCTGCCATTAATTCCTGCTCGCAAACTCTGCTGCCATTAATTCCTGCTCGCAAACTCTGCCCGGCTCGGTGAACTGCTGTTTCAGCTTCCTGGCCTGCACACAAGTTGCTCGCAAACTCTGCTGCCATTAATTCCTGCTCGCAAACTCTGCCCAGCTCGGCAAACTGCTGTTTCAGCTTCCTGGCCTGCACACAAGTTCCTCTGCTGTTCCCCATTCCGCCAGCTTACAATTCAATTCAGCCAGCCGGAAATGATGATGTGAGCTCCTTGAGCTCAATTCTGACTGGCTGGTAGCCTGACGGAGCTGACGTCATTGTACACGTGATGACATCAGCTCCGACAGCGCGAAAATTTTTAAAAAAGCAATAAAAATCGTAAATGAAGGGGTGCCACTCGGGAATTGTAGCACCCCTTCATTTGGACCCCAAAACTCGGTAAAAACCGAGTAATTCGGAACGGTTGGGAGGTCTGGCTACAGTCCCACATAGTCAGTCCACTACTGACCCATTAACCCTAGGCCGCTGTCTCATTCTTACTCCCTGGAACTGCATTACCTTGGATGACTACTTTTATTTCCTAAGCAAAAGACACAAATTGGAAGATGATGCAAAAATCCAGACATTCTTTGAAAATCCATACAGTAAAGCTGTATGAGTTCATGTTCAGTACAACACTCCCTCTGTCAGGAAAGCCCCAATTTAATGAAAGTATACTTTTAATGTATGATATATGTGTGAGCTAACTTGTGTGTGTTCAGTAGGTAGACTGATCATTGTTAGCCTCTTTGTGCATGCATCTCTCTCTGTCATGCACACATATACACAGATACACACACACACTCTTCTTCTACTTTCACGCACACAATTCTGCTTTCATGCATGCACTCACTCACTCCTTACTTACCTATTAACACAGGTAAGTGTTGTCCCTTTCAGAGGGAACAGCGGCAAATCCATACACGAGTCCCTCTTCAGCGAGAACACACACACACACTGATTGTTCGGTGCAAAATAATGGAATAAACACACTGACCCTTTTTTGGCTCAAAAACAAAACTAGAAGGGTGCTTTGGCGCATGCACACACCGACATTAGCATTACAGGTCACGGGAGCGAAAAACACAAAACAAAAATAGTGTTTTGGGGCATGTGTACATCAATGTTGCAGTTAGAGGTTGAGGGCTGCATGGAAGAGCTCTGAGGGCCGCAGGTTGGACACATCTGATTTAGAAGATGCATGCCTATGAAAAAGCTGTCTTAGTAATGTTCTAAGTATGTAATAACAATATTTAAGGACTGTAACCAATATGGGGCTTTTTGTCTCTCATTGTTTGGGATTTGTTTCCGATTCTATTGCTAAGAGTTTGAAAGATATTATTGTTATTTACAGTCAGATGAGGTTTGCAGTGGCTGTGTGTGCCTGGTGTGGTGGGGTGTGTTTTTAACTATCTGGCTTTGCTGGACTAATATGCATTTGTTTGAAATAAGTTGAAATACTCATGGTATAGCATTTAACTGTTCATGATATTGTCCATATTTTTGGTCTGTTCCACATAAAATGTGTGGTTTCTGACAAATTAATGAAAGTTGCAGTCACTAAAACAATGACAGATGTTTGATTTTCAGACTTTGTATCCTTCAGAAAATGCATGCTAATGCCAAAAAATATATCATAGCAACTTTCTGGGTATGTATAAGAAATCTCTGTCTCTAATTTTGGGAGAGGTGGGATCTGTCTGTGGATGAAAATGGATTGAAGTAACTTAATCTCGTTTGCTCAGTTTCTGCAAACTGGTTTTGTAGAACTTGTCTGTATTTGTGTGAAATGACTTTATTTATTTATTTTTTTACAAACATTTGCTGGGTGCAGGGGTCATCTGTGGATGAAATGGCTAACTCTAGTTGTCAGGTATAGGTTAAACAGTCATTATTCTGGCCTTTTAGGAATGGTGTGCATTTCTGCAAAGCAAGTTGGATTATCATACTGTGGACATTTTTCATCACAAACAAACATTTGAGGTGTACACAATCAAGTGGCTATAAGTGATGGGTATACACACTGGTGGAGTATAGAGGCAGCAGTTATAATGGTATTACAACAGGAAATCGAATCTAAAAGAACAGAAACATTTGTTTGTCCCTGCGGTTTGAAAACACGCAGGTCCAAACGTGTACTTAATCCACCCTTTTTGACTCGTAGTTGTCACACCTGGGCCAGACGTATTATGGCCCACTTACCCAGGAATAACTCCCAAATTAGGTACTACTTGCTTTCAGTACTTGTGAAGTTCTGTATCTCACACACCTGATATGTGTGTGCTACCGACCCTTCATCCATGTAGTAGTACATCTACTTTCACAGTACTACACACAACCTGTGTAGAGTTCCTTTGGAATGAGAGTTATTTGGGCTTCATGGTGACATCAAGGTAGATAATGTATAATGACATTTTCTTACCAAAAAGACATGGAACATTGATTCAATAAAATTGGTTCACTTTTGATTGGCTGCATTTGCTGTTGAGAAATCATGCTGCCATTTGAAATTTGTTCATTACTGTGCAGAAACATGCTTCCATTCTTATAAGACTGTATTTTCTTGTATCCATCAAGCTCTAGGCATAATATAGAGTATTATACTGGCCACTGTGCATCCATTAGACACAGTGACATCTTATGAGGTAATCAGCATATGATATGTTAGTTCAGTGCTGACATTAATATGACTATCTAAGGAAGCCGATATACTGACTGGTCTTTAGCCAAGTTTGCGGTACACCCAAAGTCAAAATTCCAACTTCTGTTGATTATTTTCCCATTCAGCCTTGCCTTTGTATTTGAATTCCATGATGAGCGATGAAGCAAAACAGATCTATATCACTGTATTGCTTATCATCAAACCCCTATTTGTCGAACAGCTATTTATAGAAGCTGCAAATCGATGAATGGAGTTTTCTGTGAAAGTTTTCCTATGGCAAACCAATGGTAGGGCCACCCTAGTGACTGAGAACAAAATAATAAAATTTAACATCTACTCAGGTGGGGGGCTTTGCCCACCACACATCCCCAAACTCTCCCTAACTACATATACCAACTATAAAATCGTACTACAGTAGGGAAAAGGGCAAATGCCAGATGGCGGCCAGCTGTTGACTTGCCCTAGGAAAACTTTCTCTGAAAACTCTGTCGATTTCCAGCTTTGATAAATAGTTGCTTGACAAATAGGTGTTCGATGATAAGCAGTTTGATAAAGTGATATAGACCCAAGCAAAAATGTCATCACTTTACATTTGCTCTTTTTCAGTGGTCTGTGGTTCATAGGTTCCTAATTTTGTAGAAGGTTACTAGGCTGATGGCCCTAGAGACCTTACAAACCTAGCCATATTTATCCCCAGTTGCCCCAATTGTCCATGGTTAGGTGAGTGAAGTTTGCAGAGGTAAGGGTCTATGGTAGTTAATAACAACTTTCTCTATCCAGGAGGGACATGGAGCCACCCCAGGAGTGAATTTGTGGTCACCCATCCATTGATCTAGATTTCATTTGAAGAGGGTCAGGGAGTGGCTCTGTTTCACATGAATTTGAAACTTGTTCCAGAGAAGTGGCAGTCTCTGGGAGATGTAGCTATCTCTCTAGCATGACCTGTTCTTGTCAGAGTCTAGGTTAAGATCCCTGGAGCTAATGACCCTTGTGCAGTTTGATTTACAAATGTGTATCATTTCCATCAGGGCTGGGTCAGAGACTGCCCTTTATGGCAGGCATAGGTCACTCCTTAGCAGCCTGTAGGAGACAGTCCTTTCAGTCTTTTCACATAAGACTTGTTTTGTGTACCCTGAAATTACTTGGTGAGAAACCTCTGTGGCATCTCCAGTTGTTGCAGATGTCTCGTGAGGTACATATAACAGGGAGCATTGTACTCCATTATTGGTCTGATGAGGGACGAGTACAATGGAATTATAATATCCTTAGATCTAGATGTGATGCCTTTACTTATAAGATATGCCACATAGAAGGATTTCCTTACTACTGTGGATACATGGTAGTCAAAGTTCATATTGCTATCAACCTGAGTACCTGGATCACATACCACCGTGTCTACACTTAGCAGAGTGCTGTCTATAATGTTGTTAGCAGGGATGTCAGCTTTCCCAAATGGAATAATAAGGCATTTTTTGCATGTAGTTTTAATCTGTGGCTTTGGCAGCAATCATTTGTCTTTGTTAACCCTGTCTGCAGTATATTGAAATCATTAGGGGACTCAGTGATTCCTCCTAATTTGCAATGGTCATCTTCACAGCCTTGGAAACCCTTTTTTGGCTGTATATCCATCTCCCCTTCATGCTATATATACCTTCCTGATCCCTAACAAACTACAACTTGTTGATAGGGTGTCCCTATGACATTTTATATTTGTCTGCTAGACTATACCAACAATGCATACTGCAACTATTCACACCCTCCTGTCTGCTTCAAAACATGTGTTTTACGGCTTCTCATAAATTGTAGTTTTAGATATAATCTATTGCTGGCTTTGTTTTCTCTTTAGCTTATTTGACCGTTACATGTCCATAGCTCTGATTGTTCCATTCATATCCTATTTCCATGGCCTGTGCCCTACATTGTGCTCCACATTTCCAAACTGATTTCCAGTCAGCAACCTGGCATAGCATAGACTGTTAACTCTGTTTTGAATTATTCTATCCTACAGTAGCCTAACAGTGTTATGGTTCCTGCAAGTCAAAGCTGCATTGATCTGGATGTCCATATGTATCTGTGCATATGGCTACAGCCAAAATTATAATGGTTCTGCTGTAGTCCCGTGCCACATGAGTACATTTTCCATGGCCAAGATTTAAATTAGTTGCTGTTTCCTCTCTACACAGGAACACTGATTTTGCAGTCCATTCCTCGCAGAAGCATGCCACTCCCATGATGTATGCTGTTCCCACAACATAAGCACTGTAACTGTAAACATAGTCTCCATTTTTTCATCACATATCCTTTGTTGTGAGCATGCAATAATAATGAAGTAACAGTCAACCAGCATGCACCACTATGCTGTATTATAACTGGTAAGGCAAGTAAACTATTTCCAGATTCTTTCTCTTGCTTCATGCCTTCATACGGTGGTGTTTCTTTCAATCACTGACTTCATATTTAAATGCATTCTTTACATAGAGTATCATGCCATCACACCATCCACTTTTTCACTAGGGTCTAAATAGATAGGGTACATTATGTTCTGTCCCATTTTTCTGCTGGATCATCTGGCAAATGCCTGTGTGATACTATCAGTGTATAGCTTACCCTCTGTCACATCAAAGCTTGCATCTCCAACACCATCCTACACCTCCATTAGCAATGCTAGCACTGGGATGGCTTGCATGTTTTCAGTCATATATTTGTTTTTATGGACACATTCCAAAATATAGAGTACAAACACAGCTCCACACATGCAATAGCATATCCAACATCCATGACACTGACACTTGCCTGGCTTCTGAGGTGTGTACAGTGGATTGCAGCTCTTAGAAAGAAGCTCTGTCAAACTTGGAATCCATTTGTTTGTGAAACTGCACATCTGTTTGCACTTAGAAGTCAGAGCTAGACAGAAGTTAGTAAAATATTCAGCTGCTGATGGTGATAGAGCAAATTGAGCAGTTAGAGGTCTCCTGTTTGCCATGTGTGTGTTAAAATCAATTCCTTTGTATTTAATAGTTGTTGGCATACATTTTTATTTTATTTTTATTCATTTGTTAATTGGATAAGTGCACTGGACACAAGTGACCCTTTTCCGGGGTGAACCTAGAGCATTGTGTAGATAAATGACTTCCTTAGACTAGCACAGAAGGCAAATGGAGATAACAAATAATCATCTACTATATCTTTAACATCTGAAAGCAGCTTGTTGCTAGGTAAGAGCCTTAATTCTCTGTGCTAACTGGAATGTTATTTAATTATCCATGTATGTTCCTTAGTTTTAGTAACCAGGCTTCTTATAATGAAAAAATGGCCACTCAGATTTCCAAAAGCGTGAATATAATAAACAGGGAGAGTCCAGTGAAAAATGAGATTACCCCCCCCCCACACACACACGCACACATACACACTTACCACATTAAATGAATGAACAAACAGGAGAATGATTAGGGTGTTGAGAACAACTGTTTTCTTATAGGCAAGAGCCATTTAATTTCATGGGGAGACTCTCTCTCTTGCTAATAGTCTTTCCTCATTAAGCAATGATACAGTATATCATTGTATGCATATGCATATATGCTTTGCATTTTTCTGTTTTAAGACTGAAACAAGTAATGCCCACTGTTTCAACTATTTAATAGTTTAACACAAAACATTGCTTATTTTAGACAACTAAATAAAAACACACAAAAACTGTATTTGAATATTTATGTGTGTGTCTTTGTATGTTTGTGGACATGCACATGTAAGCACTGGTGTCACTGTTTGTGTGTCTCCATTTTGAGTGAGTGTGTGTGTGTTTCTGATATTGTGGGCATCTCTAATAGTGTGCTCACATTTTTTCATGTGTGTGTATGACTTGTGTTTGTATGTTTATGCTTTCCTCTTTCTGCGAGTGTGTGTGTACACGGGGATGTGTGTGTGTGTTATCTCTCTTGTATTTATCTCTGTGTGTGAATTTAAGCATGTTTGAAACATGAAGTCCACGGGTCTAGCACCACACAACTAACATTTCATAGTTTTGTGCTTAATGAGATACAACCTGTATTAAAAGAACTATATTAGAGGAACTTATTTTGAATTGAAATCCTATACTTAATGTTTATTTTAATAATAAAAAAAATTAAAAAAAATCTAAAAACATGTCCAGAGGTTGCCCATTTTTGGAGTGCAACAATGCCATCAGGATGGACATTACAGGGAAATAATGGACTTTTCAGGGTTGAGAAGGCCTGAAACCCTGATGGCCATTGTCATTTATTTCAAATAATGAATTTAGTTATTCATTTTAAATCTGTGCAGCTAGTGGATTATTTGTCAGATTAAGGGTGCGTTTTATTGAACTTGTATAGCATCATCTGTTGGGTTCTGCCTTTTTAAGAGTGGCTGATTTAACCATACCTAACAAATACTTCTGTTAAGGTTCACTTATTTTAAGGGCAGACAGTAATTGTGTTTTGGTATGCTGTAGCTGTCTACCTGCTGTCAGCATTACTGAAAATGCATAGAAAGGTATACTTTTAGTATAGAAATATCATCTTACCTTTTAGTGTGTGTGTGTGTGTGTGTGTGTGTGTTAGAGCAAGTGCTTATTTAATGAGAAAATTAACTGGTGAGATTTCTTACTTTTAGTAAAATAACACTAGATGGAAGTGGAATGAGATCAAGGGGTGAACTCCTGGAAAGCTGATGTTTAGAACTTTGCTGTGCAGTAGGTCATTGAAAGGGTTATTTGGGTATGAAAGAGTTGGCTGTTACAGAAGCATCAGTTCACAATTACCAAATGCTCTACCAGCCATCAGCCCCTTGCATATTGTTTGGCAGAAGCAGTGCAGGTGATGTAATCATGGTATTTTGACAGTTGGTGTTGGTAGTATGCACTGGGGTAAGATGTATAAAGGAGGTTTACTTGTTACCTATATGATAGTGTCTATACTTGCTCCAAAGGACAGAGTCTGCCACATGGATCACAAGCAACAGTGAATGCATGTTACTTATGTATACTTGTGCAGTCTGAGTAGTGATATACTTTTATTGCTGATATATTCTTGTGTGTCTTTTTATATCTAGCATGTAGAGCAGTTAGCTGTGCAATATGCTTGTATGCAATTCTGCATTTGTAAAGAAGCATTGATAATGCATTCATTCTTGTAAATGTTGTTTGATGTTTTATTTATTCACAATCACACATTAGTTACTTATTTCCCTAGTGATCTTTATAAAATATTGTAATGGCAGTAATGCATTTTTTTTTTCATAAATGCACTTCTTAATTGTTACTGTCTTTGCATTGTGGCCCGGGTTGTAGCCGGAAAGGGTCCCTGGACCAGTTCACATACTTGGCTAACAAAGTATGCATACATGTGTGCATAAATAAATGTTTTTTTTTTTTTTTCGCATGCATGGTGTGGCAAGTTTACTGCTGCTGAAAATTATAAGCTTTGTGGACCTTAGACATGATGGTTTAACACTCCTGGGATGGGGCTGAACAGAGAAGGACTGTGTAGTGATAGATGCCACTGGGTTGATGCTGTGTGGGCCAAGGCTCCACAAGGAAGGCATCATGACCATTTTTTTCACAGCTATGCATGCCTTTGCATAATGATGCGCTTGCAACACTGATGTGGCCAAGCACATCATGACGAATGGCCCTCCATCTACCATCAGACACAAAGGAGTTCCTCTTATCACATGGTAATCATAGACCTGCTCATAGAATCCCAGCCCATGCAGAGATGTTCTTCCCATGCTAACGTTTAAGTAGGCAACGAACTACTTGCTGTACCATATGAACTACAGAGCTGTATCTGTATTATGCCCATATATGTTCAGGCAGCACAGTTATTTTCACGCTCCCCAAATGCAGTTGGTGAGTCCCACATATAGTCTGGACACATGGTAGTGATATTCCAGGTATGTGGACAGTGTTTGCCACTCGTACATGTAGTACATATTACTTGGACATTGATGGCTGAGCATATATTCTTTCATATCATTTTAGTGCTTTCAAGTACTCCACACCTCAAACTGCAATAGAAGGTATATGCCAGATGATACCTCATACTGTTATATTATAGTGCACTGTGTAAGTAATTGTAGAGTTTTTGCTAGGATGCATGTTTATTATTGATTTTTAAAGTCACCTAGTTACTATTGCAGATGTTGGCTGCTTTGGAGCATTTGTTGACAGTAATGTAGATCATACCTCTAAATATGTTAGCATAAGAAGACAAAGCCAAAATAATGGGGGGACAAAGGCCCAAAGATAGGGACAAATTTTAAATACTGCTCTCATCAACTTAGAAAGTTGGTAGCATAAAAGACATTGTGTTAACATAGCTTCTCTGTAGTATATGAAGTCTGACACACAAATGTATGTCATTATTTAGTGACTTCAATCCTCAATGATTTTCAGGAAAACCACACATTTTATGAGGAACAGACCAAAAATATGAGGCAAAAATCTGTGCATTTTGCAAAAACCTAGACAGTTGAGAGGTATAGTGCAAATGCAAGACATTTTTACTTTAGAGCCAGTCACAGAGGTTATGTCACATTTACAGTGCAGAATCACTAATGCTCAGGACTTGTTGACAGTCATATCTCTCCACTGCTGGCCTCATCACATCTTAGTCAACAAACCTTCGCGACAAAGTAGAGCAGCCAATCTCTGTGCCCAGTGTGCTTGGTGAAGAGTAGCTTGTGTTCATAGTTCCTGTGTAAGATGTATGTGTACAACAGTATACTGCTCCTTGTGTTGGTCAGCAAAATGTAATAGTTATGGAGTAATAGGTGTCAGCACTCAGGAGGGGCAGGAGTTGGTAGGTCTAGTTGACTGACCCATAGATTTACTTATGCTGGTGCAGTCCAGTGAGTGCTTATCCAGACAGCTCATTGGCTCTTATACAGATCTGACTGAGGCCTTAACGTGTGACCTCACTGTAATGCATAATTGGGGTGGAAGGATGTAATGTTGAGCACATGAGGTTAAGAAATCACCTACATGGGCCCTAGTACCTCATTAGTGCCACATCATAACTTTGGCACATACAGTTCATGGCATGGCTCACACACATAATGCCCATCACAAATGTAGACTAGAATGTGCTGCCATGGATTACCAAGAAAAATAATACTGCTTCTAGTATTGCGGTGGTGGGTCAGACTATTTTCTGTAGTTCAACTGGTATCATACCAGTCACTTGCACAGTACGGTGTGACTGGCCACTAAGATTTGCATTGCGATTGCATGTTTTAGTTTACAGTCATAATCTCGGAGTGTTAATCTAGCCATACCTGTGTTGTAACAGAGCTCCGATTTTGAAATTTCTGCAACTGAACTTGCTAGAGGACACACTGTGTGTAGGCCACTCATTAAAACCTATCCAGGTACATGTGGGTGATTGTAATGCAAAATCAAAGCTATTTCCTTATTTCTTGACTTTTATGTTCATTGTTCATACAGAGTGTTTTGTCTCTACTCGTCCTTTTTACACCCAGGTATCATTACAGATCATAACAGATTACTAGGCTGTCGACTCTAGCTGGCCATTTTAAGGCTAGCCATGCTTCCGAAAAATATTAGTCAGGTTTTGGTCCTGTAGGTTTTTGTGGGTGTACATATTTTGACAATTTTGCTCTGCATGACCATTGTAATGTATTATAAATATTCGTTGTGTCAGGACAGGGACATGTGACTGTTGCCTCTGTTGTGATAATTTTGACAACAGTTAGTTTGTATTGCTTTGCATTAATATGTGCACTGCTAGGATGCATTGTCTGTCATAGTACACAGATCTATAGCACATACTACCTTATCACAACTTCTCTGTGATACCTTGTAGGCTTTGCATTAACCTGTGCACTACTAGAATGCATTGCCTGTTATGGTACTCTGATTTCTAGCACATATTGCCATATTACAGCTGCTCAGGGATACCTTTTAGGCTTCGCATTAACCTGTGCACCACTATTGCCTGTCATGGTGCTTTGATTTATAGCATGTATTACAGCTGTTCAGTGATATTTTGCAAGCAGAACCTATGTTGGTTCTCCACCTCCTCCTGTTTCTTCATGGAGACATCTTCTTGACTGCATGATAAGTAACTCATGCTGATGTGCCTCGAGCTTTGGACTCATTACTTTTGAATGTAAAATAAACCAATCTTCTGGCATTACCTAGGGATACAGAAAAATATTATTTGATAATAGTGATTTGATTAATATATAAAAATATACTGTGTCCATGTGAACCTAAAGCAGTGCCTTGAAATGTAACACCTTTTGGATGAGGAAGTATAGTGCACAGAGAAGGAAGTTCCAGGGTGACATTGTCACATGGAGTCATATTAGTAACACTGACATCCTTTCTTGATCATGTTGCGTTTTCAGATGGAGTTAGGATCCTAATTTTGGGTGTTTATTGTTGAAAGATGTCTAGAAGTGTCAGTGTTAGAGGAACAAACTCATCCTAAGTTACTGGGGTGAGGAGTGGGATTTTTATTTATTTATGATATTTGTTAAAGGCAAAGTCCAATGGGGTAGGAGCCTATTTTCAGCAGAGGCCTGGGGAGCAAATTCTAAATTATTACAAAACATTTAAGAATAGCAATTGTACAATCTTCAGAAATAAAACAAAACATTTGCAGTTTAAATAATTATATCAAATTAGACATAATTTAAAAAATGGTGAAGAATCAATACAAGCTAGTCTAATACAAATAGGAAATGAAATATGAAGCGAGGGAGAAATAGGCTTATTGTAAGTTTAGAGAGAGTTAGGGAAGAGAATTGGATAGCAGTAAGGAAGTAAGTGAAGAAGGGAGAGTAAGGAGGTGCAAGGAATAAAAAGGTACTTGTTCACATTTAGGGATATTTTGAGCAAGAACAGAGACAGATATTAGTGAGGAAGTCTTTAGCAGTGGTTTTGAAAGATAGGAGGGATGGCATAGACGTAATGGATACAGGTAAAGGGTTCCAGGCCTTAGCATCCTTGTACAAGTGCAGACGATGCCCAGCATATATCTAGGTTTGTAGACAGACAGGAGTTTTTGGTCACTAGATTGCAGCCACCAAATGGCAGCATACTTGTGTAGGATGTTTTTTAGTGCTGGATAGGCAGATGGATACTAGATAATTTTATAGGTGTAGAGAAGTTGTGCATGTTAGTTGATGTATCAATCCTAACCAATTTAGGCTTTTCAGTCCTATACAGTGGTAGGTTCTGAAAGGGGTATGTGCTGCAAATTTAACAAGTTTGTTATAGCATTGTTCAAGTTTTAATTTTTGTGAAGCCTGAAGGATAGTAAGTATGGGAATGTCATATAGAAGATTGGGGAGAAGATAAGTATTGGCAAGTCTAGTTTCAATTGCATTGGTGACAGTTTTTGGCTCTGTAAAGCATCCCTAGTTTTTGATGAGTTTTTCTTATGCAATTTTGGATATACAGGTTGAATGTAAGATTATCATTATCCACCATCACTGCTAATAGTTTGCTATGAGAAGTGACTTCAGTGGTTATATTACCAAGAGACAGGACTTTAATTTTTTTTTTCATGAGAGAGGGATTTGGGGAAAAAAGTAGTAATTTGATCTTTCTTGGTTTGAGCATAAGTTCTGAGTTACCAAGCCATGTCTCAGGGGTTGTTAAGCTTTCTGAGTAATTTTTTGGAAGTATACCATGTTGTCAGATGTGCAGATGAGAGCAGAACCATTGATGTATTGTTTTAGGGTGGCCTGTTTGGAAGTGTAAAGGGTTTTGGTGAAAATGATAAACAGGAGGGGACCATGGACAGAGGCTTGTGGTACACCGGTGGTGACCGGGAGGTAAGGAGAGAGCACGGAGTGCCATTTTACTGAATGACACCTATTGGATGGGTAGCTTTCGAACCACACAAGGGTGGGCTGAGAAAGACATAGTGAGGACATCTGAAGTAGAAATTTGCTGTGACAAACTGTGTAGAAGGCTTTAGACAAGTGTAGAAATAAGGAAGAGAGTTGTTTGCTATAATCTCTAGCTTTATTTACAGTATCTATATTGGTTAGACGACCAGTGCTAGTGCTGTGGGAAGAATGGAAGCTATGTTGTGTAGGAGACAGGAGTTCTTCTGGCAGGAGGTAGTCTAGAAATAGTTTTTGAATACATGTTTCAAGTATTGTGGTGAGGGGAGATAAGAATGCTATAGGTCTGAAGTTTGGACAGCACAGTAGTGCAGCAGTAGCATTCTTGCCTTACAGCAAGAGGGTCTCTGCCTTGATTCTTGGCTGGAGTGCCTTCTGTGCAGAGTCCACTTGTCCACATTACAAAGACATGCATCTGAAGCATTTCTCCCCTGGCCTCCGCTGAAAATTGGCATTGTTCCAAGTTGGATTTTCCCAGTTATCAAATGTTAACTAAATAAATAAATAAAGGTATTAATGTCTGTTGAATTTCCTCCTTTGTGCAGAGAGACGATGTGTGACTTTTTCCAGAGAGAGGGAATGTGAGATTCCTATTCTGACCTATTTATAAGGATTGAGACAGGATAGACAATGCTGTTGGCTGCTATTTTTAGGTACTCTGTTGGAAGGAAATCTGCTGAAGAACACCACTGTATAAGTTTGAGTAGTTTTATATAAGATGTGGGAACAGGTTTGAAGGTGAAAGTGGATGTGATGATATGTGGTTACTGGGCAGGGTTGGGATTAGATGTTGAGGAATCATTGGTTAGAGATGCTATCCAATCAATAAAAAAAGAGTTGAACTATATTGCTTGTGTAACACTGCAAACCAAACAGTCCAACTAAATGACAAACATGGTGCATTAATACTCAAATAAATATTGTAAACAGCAATCACAGATAAAAAGTTAATGAAACTCCACACAATAGGCGCTGTTATCAGAAATGTCATGGTCAGATCATTGCATCTCTGCTGAAAGCGCTTACTGTGTGGAGGTTTATGAAATGCTTTATTTGCAGTTGTATACAGTTTTTATTTTATTTGTTTGTGTAGCATTTTGGAACTGACAGTGTTCAATTTTCAAATAGGGCTCTTGAGACAGAAGAATGCTCTCCCATGTCAAATCTGGGATGAAAAGCTAAATTCATTGTTCGGTTTTCATACATGTAGCAAAGCAGAGATCACCACTATGTAAACTATTTTTCTTCTAGTGTCAGGGTTTGTAAACATGTTATGCTATTGCTCATCTACCTGGTGTACACACAGATAAGTAGCTCATTTTTATTTTTATTGATTATTATAATTATTATGATTTCTTTATCTAGGAAGGGAGCTGGCCCTGAGCTAAGAACCAAGAAAAAAAAGCTTTGTGCAGTGAACACACTTAACATAACACAAGAAAAAAAACATAAAAATGGTGTAAAATATTAATTATCTACATATATTTAAATATTAACATACACAAAATATTAATGGCAGATACTACATACATTTTGAAATCTGAATACATGTATTAAGAATTAGGTACATACAACATGCATTCATGCACTATCAATATAAATGTTGTAAGCCTGTAACAGCCAAAGATCTAGAGAGTGGCTACAAATGGTAGCATGCACAGTAAGTAAAACATGCCAGAGATCTCAGCGATAACTAATTTTTGTTAAACAGAGCAAGAGACAATATGTGAAATATTAACCATTTTACTAAAATGTGAAAGTTCAGTAAAAAAGGGGAATTAATTCAAGGTTGGCACATACATGTCAGTATGATGGTGCTGTTTTGACACTGACATGCCACTTGGTTAACGGACATTTTTAAGACTATGGTTGAATTTAATCCTTAATGATGCTGATGATACATTTTCAGTCTGTTTCTGCTTCAGTGGACCAGGCAATACATATCTCTGCAGTGACAAAATCTTGGACTAGAATTGTAAGCCAGAGCATTCATCCAGTAAATGGAAGTCTGTACCAAATCAGCCAGGATATATGAGATTTTTGTCCTTGTTTCTACTAGAGATAGTTATGAGAGTATTGCAGACACACAATGTAATCAAATGGCAGCTGCCCCAGTAATATGACCAAGTAAATAAGAAATAGCATTTATAAGTGACATTGCCCAAATGATGGGACAGCTCACAGCCCATTAGGAAAGTCTTTTCTGTGTAGTTCCTTTCTAGAAAGTTAATAAGTGAAGTACAAATGAGAACTGGTTGTTATCGCTCAGTGTGTACTACTCATATTTCTGGGAGCACTTGCGACATATGTAATTAAACAGTAGTTGCCCACGGTTCATGGTTTCACTGTGTCCAGCAACAATGCAGTTTGCTGCATGTGTATGCTGATCCATTAATCACTGACAATTTGCCTTTAGTTTAATCATGTTTCTGGCTCATAGCATTCTGGGGGGAGGGGGGGGGCAATATTGAATTAATGAGACACCTGCTATAATGGAAGAGTCGCACCATTTTCTTAGAGTGAGTGTGTGTGTGTGTGTGTGTGTGTGTGTGTGTGTGTGTGTGTGTGTGTGTGTGTGTGTGTGTGTGTGTGTGTGTGTGAGCGAGAGAGAGCATGCATGCCTGTGAGTATGTCTGAAAGGTAGAGAGAGAGAAAAAAAGTTAGCATCATCAGCTTATTCTGACATATTCCAAGGAATTATCAACAGTGACAGTGATGCACATGACCAGAGCCATAGTTTAATTGCCTTAGCAGTAGTTACTTTTCATTCCAGAGGTTTCAGTAATGGGCAAAATAAGGCATTACTTCCATTGCTTAGAAAGCTGTCAGTGATCATACAGTATAGCTTTCTCACACTTCTTATTCATACCCTGAAGATAAAAACATATCATCCCAGAAGAATTGGTGTTCTAGGTCAGAGGTCAGAACTGTACAGTACATTGGTTAGCTGCATGTTTTGTACCTACTGGATGACTCAGAAATGCAACTAGCAAACCAGGAAGGGTAGAACAAATTTCCTTCATAGAGTAACTGACTGCACATATGCTGAAGAGCACAATTATGAACTGAAGTGACGAGACATTTACAGATGAATACAGAATAATTATACAATAACTGGCCATTAATATTCAAAAACAAACATGCTGATTGGTCAGCCCAACCAGCATGCCCATTTTTTTGTTAGTATAACTCCTGATTTTTTTTTTTTACTTTTTTTTGCTCTGCAGAGATAGCAACGGAGAAAGGAAGATCTCCGTTACTTTTTTTTTTTAAAGATATCTCGCTATGTTATACGAGTTGAAGAACTCGAATAACGTGGTGAGATATCTTAAAAAAAGCAACGGAGATCTTCCTTTCTACCTCTTCATAGCACTGATGTACTGCGTAAGTGTGGGAACTCAAGTCCCTTACACATGTGCAGTACATCAGAAATGCCCCAGGATACCAGAAAATTGTGGAAGGGCAGCATGGAGGCATTATTCAATGACATTATTTAAAAAAAGTAAGTTTTTTTTTTCTTAAATAATGTCGTTGTATAATAGCAGTAACCTACGTCTGGGTGTGGGCAATGCTGGATTTACCCACGGTTGGCCTTGTTTGGTCCCAAGGGCTTCGCCCTCGTGACCAAACCACACCAACCGTATATAAATCCAGCATTACTCACACCCAGCCATGGGTTATTGCTTAAGCAAAATTCTGTCTTCTGTAAAACAGAAGTCTCGGAGAAGTCTAGCAGATTGAAGGCATGCTAGGTAAGCAAACCACATATATACCGTTTTAAATTTTAGAATAAAATGTGTAAAAGTAGAGTTGGTATTGTCACTGACTTTGTCATTGGTAAGACCCCAACAGGAGAACAGTGTTAACTTTCAGAGACAACATTGCTCTAATGATATCCCATAAGTAATGAAGGTATATTGCAGGCAGTGGAGAATTAATATGGCCTTCATACAAAATGCAGCTGAAAATGTATTCAAAAAATTATTATGTTGTATACTCTACATGTTGAATATTTTAGAGTAACTGATTATATAAAGTAAACATACCAAAAATTAAAAGGCAGTGGGTTGAAAAAAATCTTTTATATTTAGTTACAAGTAGAGGAAACCGATTATTAACAGGCTAATTTACTTTAGGACAGCATACTACATGTTATGTATTCCTTACCCAAGAAAAGCATTTTTGCTATCTAGTGTCATGCTCACTTCCAGTGAGAGTTCAGGTCAACTGTGAATAGTCAAAGTTGCTTAGTAGACACAATTATTCAAGTCCAAAGTTGCAGACCGCAACCATCTTCAAGTTTCACATGAATATCGAACAAGTGCCAGACAACAAACAGTGGGGCTCCAACAATGAGTACATATTGTACTGAATGGTTTGGTACCCTTAATCACAGCCTGCCTATAAAAGCAGTGCAGTGAAATAAAATATATTGCAAGCTATGAGGTACACAGATTTATTTCAGCTTCTTGTGTCCGAGTTAAACATCTGCAACAAAATTAGGGGAAAATATAGGATTGTCGTGACATAACTGAAAAATGTTGGAATTTGTACATGTGATCTAGATGAACCCATTTTGCCCAATGGTTGTTACAGAGTTCATATCAGGATTGAGGGAACTGAAGATTTTTTTTTTTATATAAAAGTAGATGTATAGCATACATAGCATGTGAAGGTGTGCATTTTCCCAACTTCTCACTATCCACCCCATTCTCAAAGAACCATACTCCTGTCCAAGTCTCTCTTCACTAGTCTCCCTCTACACACCCACTCAATCACTTAGGAGCTCATATCAACATCTGCTACAAATGTACAAATCTAACAAATGTGCAGGACAGAACATTACAGCTACTCTCCAGCCATCCTCTGTAACAAGCTTCCTTTGACTCTAAAAAGCCTAGCTCAGACCCACACTTTCAAGATCTCTCTTAAACACTACTTTACCCACCTCACAACTTGCCCCTGCAACCTCCCCCCTTGAACCTAGTACACACCTTGGTCTCTTCACACCTCTCTCACCCTCCTTTCATCAGCCTACTATCCATCTCATCCTCCCTCCCTACTACCTATCAACCCCCCTCTTCCCCACATGCCTCCTTCCTCCCACCCTTTACCTTTATACCTCAAGGCCTGCTCTTTCCTACCTAACTCTTGTCAGTAAGTACATAACCTTTCCCAACCCTTCGCAGGCTACCTATTTCATACTAGGAGCCTCAAAATTGCTAATCCATAAACCTATCAACTCATAATTATCCCTCTACAGAAACTGCTGCAAGCCCCCCCCCCAAAATCCCACTGCTCCTACCTCCCCAACTTATCCTACTTACATCACCCTCAACTACCCACCATCTGCTCTGACTCCATTACAACACTAAGCTGGTATCTAACTGTTTCTGTGTTAAACTCTCACTTGCCTTCCCTATTTAAATGCAATTAACTATCCTAACACTATTCGTGTATTTAGCAAAATTTGTGTCCCACTAGTTTTGCATTCTTCTATTGTGTGTTGTGTAAATAGCAGAATTTTTTGCATTCTTCTACTGTACATTGGAGCTTTTCTCCCCGGGCCTCCGCTGAAAAAGGGCTGTGTCCCAGTCGGACTATCCCGGTTAAAAATGTCAAATAATAAATAAATAAATAAATGAAATATGGACAGCATTACATATATTGATATTTAATAGACAATAAGGCCCGAGTATAACTGAAATGGGAGTACAGGTTAACAAATCTGTTCATAGGACAGGAACAAAGCAATATTATTTATATATTCTATAAGATGTGCTTCTTTTGCAGGGTTTACAGCAGTTTTCAGGAAGTACCAACAGTTCTCACTTTTGAATGCTTCTTAGTTACTGATAAGGTCTGAATTATTTGCTAAAACAAAACTTGGAGTTTAAAGCATTGTCTGCAATACATATGCCACAAATATATGGCTATATATAGGTATATATATATATATATATATATATATATATATATATATATATATATATATATATATATATATATATATATATATATATATATATATATATATATATATATATATATATACCTATATATATATATATATCTATAGATATATATATATATACCTATATATATATATCTATAGATATATATATATATATATATATATATATATATATATATATATATATATATATATATATATATATATCTATATATATATATATATATATATATATATATCTATATATATATCTATATACATATATATATATATATATATATATATATATATATATATATATATATATATATATATATATATATATATATATATATATATATATATATATATATATATATATATATATAGATATATATATATAGATATATATATATACATATATATATATATATATATATATATATATATATATATATATATATATATATAGATATATATATATATATATATATATATATATATATATATATATATATACATAAATAAAATATTTTAATGGCTTTTAACAGATTAGGAGTTCTGGATTTTGTTGATAACCAGATAAGTGAAATAAGATTACCAACTGTAAAATCATTTTCCCTGACAACTCTAAAATGTTTCCCTTTTCTCAAGTTGCATTGAGCATTCACTTGATCATCCTATCAGTTAGGGCATTGTAGAGGTGCAACAGCACATCACTAAATTTTGACAGTCACATATACCTCTCAACCTCTAAGGACAAAAAAATGTGGACAGACCCAAAATGATGCAGGAGACGACTCAAAGTCAGGGGCAGATTGCAATAAGTCATTGATGTGTAGAAGCGATGTTAAAAGGGGAATACGCAGAAGTAGTGTTTTTGAACTATATGGTAACAAAATGGTTAACATATTAAATCTTCATTGAATTTGCTTGAGTTCAGTAAAGGTTTTGACTAAACTGCTGTCTAAGAATGGGAGATGTTGAAATAATACATGCTTAAAACAGAAAATAAAACTTCCTGAGCAATCTTTTAATGTTAGTATAATTAGACAAATTCAGAGTGCCTATCTTTTCATAGAAGAACGGAATATGGAATGTTATAAAGGTTGCACTGCGTCATAATTTTTTTTGCCTTTTTAACCGTATACCAAAGTATGCTCAAAAGATACATACATACATGTATATCATTCAGCAGGTTATGGTAGAAAATATGAAATAAAAATATTTTTTCTCAGTATATTTATTTGAACTTTCGTGTGTGTGTGTGTGTGTGTGTGTGTGTGTGTGTGTGTGTGTGTGTGTGTGTGTGTGTGTGTGTGCATGTATGGATGCACTTTCAAATTTCGAAATACTGAAATATCAAATTTCAGTATCTCAGGACAAAAAATGTTGAGAATCCTGTTGTTCGAAACTTTAGAATAATGAGTTTGAAAATGCTGAATCTGTAGTAGGTGAAGTGCAGAATTTGTATGCTGTCCCTTTAAGGTGTAAATGATTTGTGGGATATAAATATGGGGGCCAGTATGCTGTCCCTTTAAGGTGTAAATGATTTGTGGAATGTAGATATGGGGGCCAATGTGTGGTTATGTACAGAAGCTTCAGGTAGGTGTTTAGTGTTTTAGGGTTTGGGGGAGAAATGTTTTATGTTTTAATTTGTTAGGAAATTTGAGGAGTATGTTTGGGTATATCGGTGATGGTGTGTGTGTTACTTTTGATTGCGGTGATTTTTGTAGATGTGTAATGTGTGTGTTTCTCACGGGTATGGCTTTGAATGTGTGCAATGGCAGTGCAAATGGATGTGTAACGGTAGGTTATTTTGTTTTTTTTTCATGGTAGTGCAATTTTGGAATTGATTTATATAATTAGTGGGTCTGCAGGGGGGGGGGGGCTTGCCTCCCTGCTTAAACATAGATTATTAGGGTTTTGTTTGTTTGGTGGAAGGTGCAAAAAAAAAAAAGAACATCGCATATTGAAATTTTGGTATTATGAACTTTCAGTATAGTGACGTTTGGTTTTCTAATTTTTTGTTGTAGTGGATTTTTGTGATTATTGTCTCGAGATATTGAAATTCGGTATTTCATTATTTTGATATTTGAAAGTAGATCCCTATATAAATAAATAAATATATATATATATATATATATATATATATATATATATATATATACATATACAATATCAAAAACTTCAATATGCAATAAGCATTTGTACATACAGATTACTACTTTTTTAACACATTTAAAAAGTAAAAGGAAAAAAGAAAATTAATAGCATAAGAACTATGTACATCAAGTGTTAAGTACCATCTTATAATTTTAATTACTGTAATAGCAGTATTACACATCACTGTGAACATAATTAAGTTTTCTTGGCTTTTAAGCATATTAGTCAGTTTTGCAGTAGGGTAATGCCACCTGGTTGCCTATGATGGGGACATTGGCCCATGTTCTCACAGGGCATACACTGTGGATTAATAGTATGCATTAAACTGAGGCAGACCAGCCTTTGCTTTAGGGTCCCTTACAAAATGATTTACAATATTCATCTTATTGGATTTTCAGTTAAAAGAGTTTTAAAGTTGCATATATTGTAATTGCACTAATTCATTTTATTTAAGGTTTGGCTTTTGAGCAGTTGTCTACCTGGTAATCAAACTTTGGTCATGTACTGAACTGCCACATTACCTGTCACAAAGGATTATGAAATGCGTTACAATCCTTTACATGAGGAGTACAGTTTCAGCTTCATGTGCCTAATTTTGGTTGATGGTGTTACTCGACTGATCTTCAATGAGATGTTCTAGGCTCTGAAAGCTTTATTATGAAATTATGAACTCTTTGGCAACACTCCCATCACTTAGTTGTTAAATTACCCAGTTGTAGCAGGCAAATACAGCTCTCTAGAATGGAATATGCATTGTTAGTGCTTAAATGAAGCATGTAGCATTGGCATCCATAAAGCAGACAGGTATTATTAGTTTTGAGAGATGCAAGCTTGCACCTCACCTTATTCCTGCTCGGATATCACCTGCTCACTGACAGAGCAAGGCTTCTCATTTTTGGGAATGAGTTACTAGTTAGCTAGCCTGGGGAATGACCATTCTGACAGTGGGAGCACTGCTTTGGGAAGCATGATTTGCCTCTGCTCTGTAAGAAGTGAGATTTCAACAGGCAACTTTCTCTTGGCATTCCAAGCAAGGAATTTGTACAGTAAATTTTATTTAGTAAAAGTGTACTTATGAGTACAACAATGTTTTTTTTTTAATTTATCCTATAGGAAGTATTTTTTCATGAGAAGCTTTGTTATATTGGCTGATAAAAGTCTCAAAATATGTGACTCATTCCTGTAGAAAAATGAACACTTATTCTGTGCCATAATGACAGTCTGTGTGAAATGCCACTGTGTCTGTCATTTTCTTGACTCGTATAGTCATACCCGATGTACTTTCTACAAGTACTGTAAGCTGGTCAAACATAGTACCTTATAGGAATCAAGCATTCCAGTTTAGGGCACAATGACACCTGTTGAGAAGTGCCATTAGCTTGTGTCTTAAAATATGTGCACCTTGGGAAAAAGCAATGGCTCAAATAGTCACTTGGTGACTAATTTAAGGTACAAGTTACTGGATAGTTGTGTAGAGTTTTATAAGGTGGATGCTTAATAAGGAGCATCAACCAAATATCATTGCAAACCATAATGGGCATGTGTTCCAATGCTGAATAAAAACTATAGTGCCTACATTCCTTATGTAGTACTTGTGCAACATTTAGGCAAGTATGCAGGAGCTTTCTGTGTTACTGTGATGTACAAGCACTGGATCCATAATGCACAGAATCTTTTTTGTACACTTTAACATACCATTCATTACAAAAGTACACACGCATGCACTCAGTCATGTGTATGCTCACACATGCACACATGCACACACATGCATGCACACACAGCCTATAATTACCAGTTGCCAGCAACTACAGCTACAAACCAAGCCTGCCAACAACTGAAAGTCATCTATTTATCTATCCAGCCACCCATACATTTTCTAAATGATTTGTCCTTGTAAGGGCTGCTGTGGTCACAACTTAAGTAGAACACAGTAGATCTCTCTCTCCTCACAAAAAATTCCCATCGTATCTCTTGCAGTATCCACATGTATTGTCAGGCAAGTTGAGAAATAATGTTTAACCATTTAATTTATTCACAGGGCGTCATCCCTGTGGGAAAACCTTGGACTATTTATAGCAGGAAATATCTAGATGGCATTCTAACTATTCACCCAACACACCTTACCCAACTCCTGTGAAATCTGGACAAAGCAGTGCCTCTCCTCTGAGATACGTTTAGTAGATTTGGTATTAAGCTTATGACCTACTGGCACTGAAAAGAAGGTTATTTGATGTTGGTAGAACGAGTGGCGGATCGTGATATTGGACTGCAGCCCCCCCCCCCCCCTCTGTAAAATAAAATACAAAAATCCCGGAACTCACACATGCCTTGTTAGTAACTTGAATCCAGACTGCTGTTTAACCAGTCCAGATTCAGGAAGAAGGCAGCAGTCCAGAGAAACCCCAGAAGACTATGTGATTACAACTGCATAGACTGGAAGGGGATCGGACTGCAAGGTCTGCAGTCTGTGCGTGATTCCGGCACTAAGAAACAGGAACTTGCAGCATGCATAATGCACATTCTGGCGCCAACAACAAGGATCCTCTGAGGAGCTTCAGTTTACTGTGGCAGAAGCAGAGGATGTGTCCAAGGAGTGGAATTAATTCATTTTACATAAAGAATCCTCTGAGGAGCTTAGTTAATTTATTTTACATCAAGGGGCCTCCGTGGATTTTCAGTTTATTGTGGCAGAAGCAGAATCAGAGGAGCGGAAACAATTAATTCTGTGGCACAAGCCCAGGTCAATGATTCAGGTAGTGTGTGAAGCCAGGATTGTGCGTGTGGCCTAAATAGATATTCTGTCTTTCCTTTTTTTTTTTATCTTTCTATGTCGAGGGATAATTTTTCAATGTACATATTGCTGTTTTGATTTAAGAATGCACCTTAGCTTCACATATCAGCAGATATTGTATTCGATTCGTGGATTTAATGGGGGAGATATTGCACAGAAAGGTTTCTTCTCACTCTCACATATATATTACTGGTAGTATAGTTGTACTGGTGAATAATATGTTCTTGCAACTGTTTCTTAGTGACTCCAAGTTTTGTTATTCACACTTTTTTAACCTGAATCGTTTTGTTGACTGTAGTTTTTGGAGGCATGTATACGTGCAGGAAAGTTACAGTTTGACAAAACTAGACTCGCACATAACAGTTAACTGTCATGATCTGTACTTGTGTAAACAAATAATACTGCCATATATGCAAGCAACAGGCACGCGAAATAAAAGCCTAAGAGATCTACCATGGTTATAAATGGAAATAGACACAATTGTGTGTGTGTGTGTGTGTGTGTGTGTGTGTGTGTGTGCACATGTTATCCTAAAACATTAGATGTTTGAACACACACAAACTGAAAATATAAAAAAATCCATCCTCTGTTTATGCCCTACATGGGAAAAAGACTTTCAGCAAAGGGCAAATCATACTGGATTGCTTCAGTGATTCCTGTTTCAAGGAAAGCTTGTGTGTGTGAGTATGTGCAAGACTGAAGATCTTATACTGTGTGCAGATTAAGTCTGGATCAGAAAATGTGTGTGTGTGCGTGTGTGTGTGTGTGTGTGTGTGTGTGTGTGTGTGTGTGTGTGTGTGTGTGTGTGTGTGTAATACCCCAGATGATATATACTGGTGGCCAGAAATAACTCAGGATACCTGGTGGTGGTTAGAGAATACCTCAGGCTTGAATACTGTACCTTGGGTGCAGGTAGCAAGAGCCTAAATTCCCCAACCACCACCATTTATGAAAACTTTGCAGATTTTTCACTCATATTTGTGTTCTGTTTTGTTCTTCATAAAATCTGTGGTTTGGTTCCTAGATTTTTAATTCATTAAATAGTTAATGGTGCAGTGTTAGCATTGTTGCCTCACAGCTAGAGATTCTCTGGTTTGATTCTTGGCTGGGGTGTCTTCTGTGTGGAGTCTGCATGTTCTTCCTGTGTTTGTGTGGATTTCCTCTGGGTGTTCTGGTGTCCTCCCATGTTCCCAAGACATGTGTCTGGGAGTGTTTTTCCCTGGGCCTCTGCTAAAAATTTGCTTTTGCTCCAAGTCGGACTTTCCTGGTTAACAAATGTTAAATAAATTAAAATGACAGGCATTTGCATTTCAGACATCATATTTTATTTCATAGTTTATAAGATGAATATTTGAAATTTGTCCCTATTTTTGGAACTGTATTCCCCCATTATTGGCTTTGTCCAGGTTTTTTGTGCTAAAGTTGAGAGCTATGGTGAGAACTGAATTCACTGAATATGTTTGGGGCTGTATTCCCCCATTACTGGCTTTTTGTCCAGGTGTTTTGTGCTAAGAAGTTGACAGCTATGGTGAGAACTGAATTTGCCAAATGGTAGCCATTTAAGTTTGTCTTCCTGTCTTTCACAAAACAGCTGATTTAGCATAGTGGTATGTTGCTCTGACTGTTTTGCATAGGGTCCTGAGTTCTGGCAGTAAAATGTATGGTAGTAACACAGCATTTTATTCTAGCAACTTTCCAAGGTTATACAAGCAATGTTTAAAATGTGTCCCTGTTTTCTGGGCTTTTGTCTCCCCTCAATAAATGTTGGCTTTTTCCAGATTTCTTGTGCTGCAAAGTTGAGAGATATTGAGTGTCAAGCAGATTTTAGAAGGAGCTGAGAGCTGCAGGGGAAGAAAAGTTTAGTGCTGCTTATGGTGAGACTGCTTGCATTGTTGATAGCACAACAGGTAGTGCACTTGCTTTTGATGCAGAAGGCTGTGGGTTCTACTTCAACAGTACAGAGATACATTGTTGATACTGTACTGTATTGTAAAGGGGGTGGATGCTGCAGTCCTTTTTGGCGAAGATACCTAGTAACTATGAACCTGTTATCAGTTTGCTATCCATTTCCTATTGCAAGATTACTAGCTTATCATTTTTTTAAATGTAACATAGGCAATTTATTCCTCAAGGGCAACAGGCACTTTATTTGTAGATGAAACAATGAAATATAAAGTTGTTTGCTAGCAGCAACCTCTTCATTAGTTACAGATCTCTTTAATGTGGAATTATTTAGATGACTTTTTCTTCAGAGATTGTGCATATTTACTGATACTGGTGGATTGTAGAAGTTTGAGTAGACTTTTATGATGGAAATGTTCTGAACTGGGCAGTTTTGTCATTATTAGTGCATGTATTTTGTTTCATTGTTTACTGGACAAATGTTCAAAACAATACATTTAAAATGCCATCTAACAACTGTACTGTATTATACAAGGAATATAATTTAATACAATCAAGAAGGTGTATCAAATAACGCATGTATGTTTCATGTGCAAGGGGCCTATGATTTGAAAACAGACGGAAGTTAATTTTTATCTGCCATTGGCAAAATGTATTTTCTTTGAATGTGAGTTTCAATGCTGTTTCATTGAATGTGTGTTTCAAGGACAGAGAAGTTTTAATGCCAAGTCTATTTTCATTGTGCATTGCTTTGTTTAGCAGATGTCTATTAGTGTTTGTGCTGTAAAATGCAAAATAAAACTTTCAAATGAAATCCAAATCATTGTAGAAATAAAGCAATATGCACATTACAGTGTTTATGGTAAATGGGGCGAAATAGCCAAGTAAAGGGGCATTGGAATGGCTGCAAGAGGAGGCTCCATTCGACCATGATTTTGTGAGGGGGGTAATGGCAGCAAACTCAGACAGCCCCGGCTGAACTATACCTCTCAAGTGTCCAGATTTTCGCAGAATGAATAGATTTTTGCTTCTTATTTTTGGTTTGTTCATCATAAAATTTGTGGTTTTCTGGCAAATCATTTAGGAATGAAGTCACTAAATAATGACAGACATTGAGTTTCAGACTTCATAGCCTTCAGAAGAATGCATGCTAAAGCAAGACATGTTATCAACTGTCTTAAGATTATACAAGAGCAATTTTCTAGTACTGTTTGTATGTTCCCACAATATATTTGGCCTTGTCCAGATTTCCTGTGTTAAGAAGTTGAGAGGTACATGCAAATAAATCGCTTTATAGAATTAGGCATATCCAAACCTCTCAATTGTCCCCAATTTTGGCTCAAAATGTTGCTCTTCCCATAATAATCCCTCCGCAAAATGGCAATTTTGGAAGAAAACGTGGAGGGTTTACAATTAATAAATAACTGTAATGATCAGAGTTATAGATTTCTTTTATTCCAGAAATGCCCGTAGATTCTCTTATTTTGTCAGCTGCTCAAGTTAACGGAACTAATATTAAAAAAACATCCCTTCTTTGACAGGTTCCCAGCTGTATTGTGTGGCTATTTTATATTTTTGCATCACATTTTTGGTATGATTTTCATAAAATTGTGGTTTTCTGGCAAATTAGTAGCAAATCATTAAAGATTAAAGTTAGATAATAATGACAGACATTTGAGCTTTAGATTTCATATCCTTCAGAAAATTCATACTAATGCAAGACCTACTACTATTTTATTATCCTTCTAAGTTTATAAGAGCAATATTTTAAAATTGTCCTTATTTTTGGACCTTTGTCCCACTTCTATGTATGGCTTTGTCCAGATTTCTTGCTCTGAGGTTGAGAGGTATGACAGATGTGTCAGACCCATCACTGTCAGCCATAGACATTTCAAATTTTGAAATACTTGTTGCACCCCACTCCCGCATGTATTGACTCTGGATGTGTCCAGGCAAGGCAAGGAGCAGTTATGCAGTGTAAGTGTGCAGAGTATTCCCCCTATCCAAGCTAGACACAAGTACTACAGTGACTTTTCATCTGTCTTTGATTTTACAGAATGTTCTGGTTTTCTGTCATATTTTTATACTGTTGATTTATGCTTCTTATTTAGAAAACGCATGCTGTTGCAGTGCCCTGTTGCTCTGTGTTTAAGTAGCAATGCTTTAATTACCATCAGGTACGCTTGTCTGAGATTGTAAGATGCAAGTAAGCTTTAATGAGCATACTGTTAAAGAATTACCAACATTGAAAGCCTTTTTGTTATTGCCATGCAGAGAATATTTACATAACTAGATAGTGTATAAGTCTTAGGTATTGACATGCATGTGACAGTATTTGTAATAAAGGAGAGAATTACAGTATTTTCAGAAGCTCATTACATTTGTTGGAGACTTGCAGTCATCTTTGCAGGCTTTACCCATAAACTAAACAGAATGCCAATCTATCAAGTGTGGTGCATAACCTGTACAGTAATCCTTTAAGCAATGTATCTTGAGCTTGTTTCTTGTTTGCTGTTCATTTTTTTACTTAGATCACGTTTTCCCCATAAAACAAGTAGATAGTTGTTGTCAGGCAGCAGGCCTTTTTTGGATATGAAACATTTTTACAAGTAGGGGGATTCACAGAGATTGCTATTTTCAGCATGTTACTTGGTACTTTTATAAAGCTGAATATAAATTATAATTAGAACTGCAGTGCATGGAGAAATGGTTTAAGTTGAGTGCTGATTGCTTTTTTAATACTTGATTTTGACTGGCATTCTAGTAATGTATTTAAAAAGTAATTCATTTTGTCATGCCTCACAACCTTTTTGTTTCCATCTAGATATTAAGTAAGCTGTCAAGTAGGTAATGCATTGAATTTTTTTTTTCTTCTATATTTAATTTTGTCTTGATTGGACTCTCGTAATGACGGTGTGGAACCCAGGGCAGCGTATTTAATTAAAGTTCCAGTTGTTGTGGTTTTGAGCACAACTCCACCCCTTTCTAGTTGGCCATACCCATTCAGCTGTCTCTTGCTGCCACTGGGTAGAACCTCCTATTACCCATAAAATTTCTGTTCTGTTTTGGATATTTTTAGTTAGAAACTTAACATTAATATGAGTATCAATTTATTTCATAACTTTAGAAGTCATTAGATAAGAAATCTGTCCAGTTTCTAGTTTTTGAAGTGTATTTTATCTATAGGTTACAGCACCTTGGGCAGGTTCCTTGCACTCTATGTTATAAGTTATCAAATAAAATCTGGTTGGGCATTAATTTGCTGGTAAATGCAAATACTTTCAAAAAAGTCTGTAGAAAGCAGAATGTATACTTCAGGCACTGTCTTTATTAGCATGCATCATGTTTTCCAGCTTATACCATTTGTCTGGGACACATTAATCAAGTCTTAAATTATTCTCCACAGTAATCTCTTAATCCTATGTTTTACTGTCTACATTTAAAATCTTCATGTTGTGTTTGTAATCAAAGTGTATAAATGCCCAATGTTTGATAAAGCTAATGAGATTAAGGATGAGACATTTGTTTCTGTAACTTATCTTGATGTTGTCCATCTTATCTTGCTGTATTTTCACATCCGTAGTGGAGGTAATATTTCTTACTTTCCAGTCTTCACTTTATTTTTTCATAGCTGAAAATAAAACTGCAGCACTGAGTCCATGGGGCATGTCAAATTTCCTGGACTGATAACCTGCTGTTGCCATCTTGTAAATTTTCCCTTTTAGGCAGAGATTACCCATTGAGCTCTATGGCTATTAAGATTCTGAAAGAATTCATCTATCATTCCCTTATGAGGGATTGTGTAAAATGTTTTGCCAAGATACAGATATATTGTACAAGTGATCAATCCCTGATCAAGTGCTTTTCTTATCACTCTTTTTTAATTTCTCCAAGTCTTTTGGGTTTCTAATACTATTACAGGAACGGACCCCATTCCTAAGTCAAAGTACGACTAAAGTTCATGAAATTAGTATTGTTTCAGTCTTTGATGTCAGCCACTAGTGCTCTTCGCCGCACCTGCAATGTGCCCAGTAATGAATCCTTCTGCAGTTCATATGGAGTTACATGTACTGGTAACATATGTAAATACACCCGTTGCTCCTACTACTGTTGGAACTGTCTGGGTATCTTGCTCCACATTGCTGTCATTTCTGCCTACAGATCCTGATATTTTATGACTTTGTGTCTCTCTGTACACAAGACACTGTAGTCATTGGGTGTGGCAATTTCCGTGATCAATGCTACTCTTGTCTTCTTTTTGTTGGACCAATAAATCCATTTTTCTAGCATCTATCTTTTGAACTGTTGGTAATGGATGATCCTATATGATGTAGACTTCTTCATTTTTTTATGTTTCCACTGTGTTTCAGCCACTTCAGTACCATAATGTTTGCACAATCCCCAGTGCAACAGTCTCACCACATTATTATGCCTTTCAGTAAACAGTCCTACTGCCATTAGTATGTCTCAACCAGCAACGAGGTGTGCGACTGATTCCAATTCGGTTTTACAAAACCTACATTTGTCTGTTTCTCCCACATGTTCAATAGACTTTATAAACCAACATGTATGCAGCCCACAATCTTGGGCCACCAATATTAACCTTTCATCTCTTGGTTTGAATTCATCTCTCCTTAACCATTCCCGTGTTCATTCCTGATCAACATGAGGTTCTTCCATAAGTTTTCTATACTTGTAACTATAGTTATGCTTTTTCCACATTTCTTGCCTTCTCATCTGATCCTTCACCTTATATTCTTTCTTTTGTTATTTGGCACATTCAGTTGCTGCCTGATTTTTAACTACTTCTGGTTTGATTTCTATTCCTGATTGATGCCTATAAGGTTCTGCTAGATTAAGCAAGAGAAGTCCCCTTAGATTTATTCTCCTCGTGTTTCAAAACTTTCACTATGTTTGGGTCTTGTGAGGTCAGCAGATATGTGTGAGTCCCACAATTGCAGATCTGTATATATAATCAGTTTCAAGGAGACTCATCCCTCCTTTGGAATGGGGAATATATAATCTCAGTATGCACCGATTTTTATAAATCATTTGGTGAGCATGAAGCATCCTTCTTGTTTTCCTATCTAATCTATCTAACACATTTTGGGGCCAGTCATTCACTCCAAAACTATAAGTTAGGACAGGAAGAGTAAACTGGTTTATAGCATGGATTTTGTTCCTAGATGTCAGTACTGTTTTCAGGATTAATTTAAGTTTTCTGAAGTATTCCTTACTAAGTTTTATTTGCATTTGTTCATGTTTTATTGTTGTTCCTTCATCAATTCCCAAATATTTATGCACTCCTCCTTGCTCAAGTTCTTTTATATCACATTCCTTTCCCAAACTGATGTTTTCCAGGCGTTGCAGTTTTCCTATTTTAAAGGTTGCTTTTGCACATTTATCAAGACCAGATGACATTCTTATATCATTTGAAAAAGTTTTGACAACTTGCAGTTGTGCTTTCAGTTCCTCATCTGATGAGCTATACAGTTTTAAATCATAGACAAATGATATCATATTAGGGAAGAATGAGAATGATGGTGGTAATGATTAAGGAAGAATGATCTTCCCTTTGGAAATCCATACTGGTCTTTTGGTGTAAGCTTGTAATGCATTTATGGTAAGTTCAGTAATTTAAGTCTACATTGATATGCAGAAAATACATGTAAGGCTGACTGATGTTTGCTAGGGTCAGTGTATTATCTTGTTTTTTTTTTTTTTTTTTTTTTTATAGAGCTTATTATAGCCTGATGCCAAACTTCTGGAACTTGTATATTGTGGTCTGGGAATAATGTTTGCTGCCATACACCAAATATTCTTAACCATTTTTATTGCTATGTCAGTCCCCACCTCCATAATGTTAAGGATCATCCTTGATGACACAGGTTCAGTATATTTGGTTTCATAAACATACTTGCTTGCAACATAACACAGAGAGAAAGTAATAAAAATATTTAAAATAATTTAAATAATTGACTAGAATATAGCAGAAAATAAAAATGGAAGTACTAATGAACTTTTAGATAAACGTACATACCTATGACATTGCTTTTAATTTACAGAGACTGGTGTTTCTATTTCATGTAGCTGCTAATTTTAGGGAAAAGCATATTTGACATTACAAATTATTGATGATCACTATGAACCCATTATTAATGGCAGCAAAGTCTGTAATTTATTTTTCTAAGGCACTGGAAGAGAAAAAAAGGTGCATTTCTAATAGACTACCGTTGACAGTCTGAGCACACCCCCCCACCCTGCCGCATCTCTTGAGTTGAAGAATAACAAAAAGGCAACTCCAATGGACAACAGTCTAAAGCACATGTCCCCTCATAGACACACACCTCTCCATGCCACAGCTGTTCATTGGAAGAGCAAAAAAAAAGTTTGCAACTTGCTTTCTTTACCGACATTCAGAAATATTGCTATCAAAAGAATGCAGAAACAGCACTTCAGGATTGTGCCTGTGAATACCTTGTGTCTGGGGCACATGCCCCATTCATCCCACTCTTGCTATGCTATTAGTTACTAGGTGCACTTTCAAAACAATAAAAAACAGAATGTCTAGAGACAGGGTGCAATGGGTCATTGTTCTGGAAATATGCTCATATAACAAAACATTTCCACCTTCCATGGGTAAAGACTATGGGTGAATTCTTTCTGAGATCCTGACAACCTCAGAAGAGAAGCGATGTGTCATTGGCCATTACTGGAACTGGAGAAATCAAGTGGTTTAGTTGTAGAGATTTGGGTAAGACATCCCAGAGTGGGTGAGTAAGATGATCCTGCACTGGGTGTAATATCCAGAGGGAGGTGAGGTCTGAGAAGGGGAAACCAATTCTGCTCTGGACAGAAGGGAGTTATGAGGATGACAGAGACCTTGCCACCTAATTACTTTTTGTAAAAACCTGAGGATCAGAGGTAAAGGTGGAAAGTGTAAAGAATACTACTAGGCCATTGTTGGGATAAAGCATCCTTCAGTGACTGTCCCTGTGGCAGGATTAAGGCAAAGTGGCTGCTGCATTTAGCTATCCACTGAATAATGGAGATCCCACATCTGTTCAAAATGGTGACAAATTAGATTGGAGGTAATTCTAGACCCTAGTACTTGATGGAATGGAAAATCTTAAAGGGCTCAAGGCTGGAGCACTAATGCTGCCAAGTTAGACCTTACAAGTGGCTCGAGGATTCATAGGCCAGACGGGACTGACTGAATGTATAGGCTACAAGGTTTGATGTGAAGAAGTAAGAGTAAGTGAGTGAATATCAACTGAACTAGTAAATTATGTCAGAGTGCAGGTAAAGTACGGCTTAAACAAATATTATTTAATTATCAAAGCTGCCTGTATTGAAATGATACACCTTTGCTGGCTTTTATTATACCTTGCCAAGCACAAAAGGCAAATACTATAATGGCTGGATTTTGAATTATTTTTTAACTCAATTTCTTGTTAATTTTCTGGTTATGTAATGATAAATTCTGCTAGCAATTATCCAGTCAGTAAAAAGGAGATAAAGCTTTTTTAATCACAGTACCTTTCAGTGCTTTAATGGAATTGACACATACTAATAAGCACATTAACTTATTCTGCATGTTAATGGTGTCTTGCTGCAGAAAATCCTGACTGAAATATATGAAAGTCAAACAAGGGAGCAATACTATTGTTTGTTTCCCAAAGTATTGCCGTAGTTAAGTCACATTTGCATGCTGTTGACCTGTTAATGGATCAGAGCATGCCTTATTGCAAATTTCTACTGTGTTTCTGATTATGTATATATATATATATATATATATATATATATATATATATATATATATATATATATATATATATATATATATATATATACATACACGCACACATGGGTGAGTGCAGGGGGCCCCCCTGCTAGCAGTGTGAAGGTAATTTTTGTTTGTGTTTTTTATTTTTTTAATTTTATGGTTGACATTTTGAATGTCGATCATATGGTCTCGGCCATATGAATGTCGACATTCTGAAATGACCATATCAAGGATATATATATATATATATATATATATATATATATATATATATGTATATATATATATATATATATATATATATATATATATATATATGTGTGTGTATATATAGGTATACACACACACACAAACATATACACATGTATGTAAGCCATAACTGACCTTGTCTAAAATGATACAGGGGTCTACTTCTGTTACATAGGGAGCAGTATGTGTTTATTTAGGGAGAGTCTTACCATCTGAATCTTACAGCACTTCAATTAATGAAGGACTCCTACTGCATGCTACATATTTTGACTTTGCAAAGGCATTGGCAAAATATCACATAAGAAAGAAGTGGAAAAAAATGTTAGAATGCCAAGCCATATCTACTTGAGCAGGTAAAATGGTAAATTTACTGGTTATTGAGTGTTAAATAGATAAGGTTTTGGGCTGATGATTCATATGTGCTGCTGTTAAACTCATAATGAGATTTTTACCATAGAAAGTCTCTACTAGTGGGCTTTTTTTCTGCACTTCAGAAATAATTTATTGTGATGTTTCCTGTTTTCCTGTTGTCGTGCAACCAGGAAGTTAACATCAAAGTATGGGATGTGAAGGCGAATGCCCATATTCTTTTAAATGTTGTGTGAAGTAGAAGGCTCATTTTGTTTATCCAGTTGAAACTTCATTGAGTTGTCACTGTCAAACACAGACGAAGCAGGTAAAATACTAGATAAGTAACAGGACACAAAATGTTCACGTGGAGTGGGGGTGCATCTGTTTATTGCACTGGAGGTTTCCGTGTGGTATTCAACAGAACTCTGCTGGAGAGAAATTTCTGTTTTGAATACTAGCAGCCAGTCCACTGCATTAACTTATGAGGAGCATAGACCAGATCACTTTGTATGACCATATCCTATGTAAAACAGGCTGCTCATCCTTCTTTTTTGCAGGCTAATTACACTTACAAATGTTGCGCTTGACTTTACTCTCATGATGACATGTACCTTTAGGACTCAGGCTATACCTCAGGAAACATATTTTAAATGATTTGGCTTTTAAAAATATGTGAGGTTCCAGCCCAAAATTCTAATTTTTTTTTTAACTAAGTTACTTATGTAAGCATGAGACAGATTATAATCTGGATGTTCTAGCCTGTTGGAAGGTGTAGTAGGCTTTTTGCCATTTGAAATGACTCTCTTATGTTTCTGCTGCTTTGTCAAGATGATCTTCTCATACTTCCTACTGATGTTTCATCACCCATAGCCTTCCCCGTACCCTTATGTGTTTTATTGAAGACAACTGTTTCAATGTTATAGCCTATTTATAGATTGGCAGCCATGTATATAATCACCATGTCTTGACTTAGAAATGTGCACTAAGACAAGCGTCTTATACCATCCAATAACTGCTCCCCATAACTCAGTAGGTGAACTGCTCTGTGTTGCACTCCTAGGTCTTTATCTTTATAGAATTCCACCTCACTATAGTCTGTTGGGATGAGATCTGCAAACTATTTGGCCACCCCAGTTCTCACAGAGCCCTGCAAAGATTTGTGTTTATGAATCCACATACAAAACCAGCCTAGCACCGCCATCTCCCAATCACCCTTCAGAGAAACTCTGCACCCCCTCCCCAGCCAAAAGCAGATGTTTACATTAGGTGTAATTGTTATGTGGCAGAGTCAGAGAGTCCACTTTCAGTTGTACTACCACAAAATAGAGAGTGATATGCAGTAAATTCAAGCTACAGCTCTTTGTTGAAAGATAAAACGTCTCTTCAACTACCCTTGCTTTCGTGCCTTCTATAATGAAAGAACTAAATGAACTTTTGTGACTTGTAAAGAAATTTATTTTATTTATTTATTTCCAGTTTGATTACCAGGGAAGTCCACTGAGTCAGAGTGACCCGTTTTCAGTGGAGGCCCAGGGAGAAAAGCTCCAAGATACATAATACAGATAAGGTACAGAAA